>NW_027526385.1:157228062-157400562 GCF_048455015.1 Haemaphysalis longicornis
GGGGGCGGGCTTCTTAACTAGTGCACATGAAAATGCCACTGCAGCTCTTTTACACAACTGCGTGCAATCGAAAATGTTCATGGTGCAAACGAGCACGGTCTGTGATTCATGGCTCCACGATTGTTCGTAAAGCTGAGAGTGGTTTTTGCCAGTTTCTTCCAAAGACTTCCAACAACTCCAGATTTCTGACGGAATAGATATAAGGTGTGCATCTTGTGATTGTAAAACTAGAGGCTACTTTTTACACAAAACAGGTGCACATAAAAAGCCCTCTACGGCACACGTTGGATGCATCTAGGTTTATTACGAGTGTTTAGACAATGGACAGAAACTGGAAGGCATCTGAGCTGAGCAAAGGCCAAAACGTGCATTCAAAATCGGCATCGAAGGCAACCATGTTCAATGGCTTTGGAGGGACAAACTGCAGCAGGCATTAAAGCGGCCATGAAGGCAGTATATAAACCTCCTTGCTCCCTTTGGAATTACTAAGTGAGCAATGAACACCGCGAAAAAACACAGGAGTGCTTGCAATCTGTGTTGAAAGAACTGCCTTTTGGTAACTAACCCAGCTCGTTACAGCCACAGAAGACCTCGTCTTGAAGGACCCCTGCAACACTTTTCTGACAGCGACATTTCGGGTCCTAGATCTCTTCTACGGGTCGTTTAGATACAGACGCAAAACGAATGATGAGAATCAGGGCAGAATGAAGAAGGGTATTGAATTAATACGTTTACAAATACAAGCCAATGCGGCACTGCCTACGTTACACGTTAAGCCTCCAGATATGATAACGCAAAACGGACACCGTGGGGACCCTATGGTTGGCTGAGCTTGCAATATTTTGTATATGTCGTTGCTTCGACCTAATGAACCTGTTTAATGCTTTAGGTCGCATAAAAACTTCACCGAAAAGTCGAAAAATCAAAATTAATGGGGATAGTATCTGCCCGCTTTGAGCGCTTGTCGGCCCTTCGACATCGTGAACATGCCACAGGAGCGCCCTCAGCACTGCGCGGAGTAGTCGGCCTTCGCTAAAATTCTTGCAAATAGTCAGTCTGCGTTGTATATGCCCAGATCCACTCTCAGCAGATATCAGCGCCGACGTCACAACTGGTTTAGTGAGCGAGCATCGCAAAGCGGATTTTTGTTGGAAGGATGTTACCAAGGGCAACTGTAATTCTTGTGAAAAAAAAATGGATCCACCTTAATGGAGCCGTATGGCTACAAAGGAAAGCTGTACAGCTTTCTCAGAAACTTCGCAGTTGAAGAAAAATTCGTCCTGGTCCTGATCCTGGACCAGGGCGAATTTTTCTTCAACTGCAAAGTTTTTTATAGAAAGCTGTACAGCTTTACTTCGTAGCCGTATGGCTGCATTGAGTTGTATGTTAAATTTTCCTTCGCAGAAACTTACTTCACCTTGGCGATTTCTCCTAATATGGTTGGTTAACTGTATTCGTGGCGAATTCTTTTCATGGCTAGTTTGGCCTGCGTCGGGGAGATCGCGACTGTGCTATAGCTTTTTATGGGTTAAAAAAGGAAGCTTTGGTGAAATCGCTTGTTGTATCATCGTGAAGGGGCTAATGTTCAAGATCGGTGTCCGAGAGAAAAAAATATCTAATCACTGCCATAATTACTCCAAAACAACAAAGCTGTGCGTGCGTTCTCGGCGCACACACGCACGGGCAGACCGACAGAGACCGAGAGAGAGAGTGAGTGTCACGTCAATTCGTCAAGTGGACAGGACGCACACAAAACCCATTTACTCGACGAGGACGATACTTCGGAGCACACGTCAAGTACCGGTAAACAGTCAAATAAGTGTTCTCGCGGTTCGAGTTTTCGTAAACGTCTCTGAGGATGCTGTAGCCTCACGTTACGGCCGATGTCTTGTGATGCTTGTATGGTTGAAAGCGACCGTCGTGTGGGGATTGCGGGTAATGAACCCAGACGTCGCCACCAATAACCAGGGAGCGTAGCCCCAGTTGCGATTTGTAACTGGTGCCGGTGCGTAGACCTAGCGTGTCAGCATAGCAGCCCAGCTGCTTCTCGTTTCTGGAGTTACCGACGGTGCGTTGCCGCGGGGTCTCCTTCCAGGATCACCGCCTGGAACATATGTTGGTAGGCCTGAGGCGCAGTCAGGCCCCAATGACGCTGGGGTCATTTCCAGGAGCGTAGCCTGGTCTCCCGCGTCTTCTTGCTTCTCTAATGTTTGCCTCTTTTTTAAATGCGAATGCATTTATTAGTCGGGGGTTGTCTTGCGTCCATCGAGCGGCGTGCGCCTGCATTCCTCCAGCGCGAGCGCACGTGAGCGCGCGCCTCGTAGTTCTGCCTTCGTCGTCGTCGTCGTCGTAAATGCGAATGCATTTCTTAGTCGGGGGTTGTCGTGCTCCGTCGGCGTGTGCCCGCAGGTTTTATCTCTTCGCGCTCATTGCCGAACGCATGCGCTTGAAGCGAGCTGTACTAGTTTGCTCGAAGCGGCAAGGACGGCGAGTACTGCGGTGTTAGTCTCGTGTCTAACGTGTATGGGAACTTGATATCGCACGCCGTTGCCACGTCTCCCGTTCGAGACACGTCTCCGTACAAGGACTTGTACACCCTTGCCTACACCGGAGACGGAGTCTTTGTAGTGACCGTGTACCTCGCGCCCAACCTCGCTCGAGACGCCGTTGCCGCGCAGCTGGACGCGGCTATGGAAAGTGTGCGCGTGCGCTCCAAACCCTCTGACCCCATAGTCTTGGTTGGCGACTTCAACGTTGACGTGCGCAAAAAGAGTGGCGAGTGGCTGGTCGAGTACATGCAGACCAGGCACTCTATGCATTGTCTCTCTGCCGGCTTCGACACGTGCCCCACTACCATTCACGGGAGTTGCATTGATCTGGTCTTTACGCGAAACTGTGACGCGCGTATGCTTCTCAAAGACCCTTTGACCGTGCACTTTAGCGATCACAAGGCAGTGATTGTGGCCGTCAGGTACAACGACAACACAAACAAGTGCTGATGAATAAATGATTACGTTCACACTCTCGTCATTAATTACGCCATTACTCGCAACACACTCATCGTTGCACCCAATGCATTCGCATTTCTGCACGATTCCCTTCGGGGAGGTGGGGGGGAATTTTTTCTTCTTCTCGTCTCCCTGTTTCATCGAAATCTTCGGACGCTTCATAGCTTTTCTTTGGCACATATCCCTTCTGGAAGGTTGCTCATGACAGAGCACGGTATTCTTACACCGTGTGACAGAGAGATTCACTGTTCACTGGTGCCCAGGCTTTGTATACCTATTTTTTGCTGAAATGGCTGAATCATTAACACACAAGGCTTTAATTTTGAAGGTAAGTAATTTGACCCGAAGTGGCTTTACTTCTTTTTTTTTTTGGTGTGAGCACCTCACGAATTATTTTTCTAAACCACGATATGCGGCTGTTTGTGCTCTTTCACTCAACCAATAAGTGGCGTTCACGTTGAGCCTCAGTTAGAGTTCCTCTATATAGCTCCCGCAGGGAGCTAAGAGTTGCGCGACCACCCGCCATCTTGTTATCCGGATTGCTGCGGGAAAGCCGCCCGTCGCGGGTGTAGGAGCCTCGCCGCCACACTTCCGACGGCGGCCGACGTGCGGTGGGGGCGCATCGGTCGGCGGCGCCTTACGGCGGCTACCATCCATGGCGGCTACGCTGGATTGCTGCGATGTCGCTCACGCTGCTGCTGCTGCTGCTGTTCCTGGGCGGGGCGCGGGGCCGCCCGCATCGGCGGCTGCGGCGTAGCCGTACTGGGGGCTTCTCTGCGGGGCATGGATAACGGGAGTGTCGTCATCACGGCGGCGCGTGGAAAAGGGTTGCGCAACTCTTAGCTCCCTGCGAGAGCTATATACAGGAACTCTAGCCTCAGTAGCAAGGAAGCGCACATTCACACTCTGTATGAAAAAAAAAAAGCACTCGGGACATAAATTCAAAGTAGGTCTTTCCACTCAGTTAACCGCTCAGTTAACCAAAAAAATAGCTTGAAAGTATGCAAGAGAGTTCCGAAAAAAGCCTAGCAACAAACATCAACGCAGCAGCAGGCCCGCTCGTTGTTGGCGGTGCGGTTGGCGCGGTGAACAACGCCGTCAAGAAGCAAGGAAAGGAGCTTCTGAGGTTGGACCAACATGGGCGCAAAACTTACGGAACCCGTGATTTTCGCTGCAGTCATTGGTCCCGGGATGCGACGTCATCGGGGTGAGTGTGGAAGCGAGCAGAACACCCTCCGTGTCAGAGCGAATGAATGACGTTCAACTTGCTTGTATTTTTAAATTTAAAAATGGAAAAACCATTTTACTTTTGCGGGAATGTTGATCATTCTTTTTGCGTCTATAACTGAACGACGTGAAGAATAAACGTAAGGCCTGAAAAGTACCTGAAAGTAAAGCGCTGCAGGGGACCTTCATCTGGGAGGAGGAGGAATACCTTTATTATCAGAGGAGGCACGAATGCCCTGTTGGGGAAGGAGAGGGACACCAAGGAAGGGAGGGAATAATAGCTGTTCTGCTCGCATTCATCGACGCGCAGCGAGGCTCCACAAACTCTGAACTCCGAGCCGGCCCGCTGTCCCTCGGAGGGGGAAACGTGTGTTTTGTGTTTGTTCTTCTGCTTGTGTGTGCGCGCTTCTCCTTCCCTCTCCGAGCCGGGGACGGCCGGAAAAAGAATTCGGCCCGCTTCTCCCGCTGTCCTGCAACCCCGGCGAGGTGTTGAGTTGCGTTTCGCAGAACCGTGCCTCGCCTGGGTCCAGAGACGCCACGACCAGCAGTCTGCCGCTGCCAGCCCTTGAGACGGCACCATTTTTTTTACGGAGCTGAGCAGAAGAAGGAACCTTTATTTTTTTTCCACTTGTAACCTTTTCTTGTTTTTCATTTATTCTTAATTAAAGTTTTGCCTTTTTAATCCTTCTAATGTTTACCCGTTATCTTTATGGATAGCGGACGCATCGACCCCGTCGAATCGCGTACCGCGAGGCCAGAATAATAGCAAAAAAGAACACTGTTCAAGGTTCAATCACTTGAAATGGTGGATAGCATTTTAAAGTCGGTGCACATATAGTTCGCAAGTTTCCTGAAGAGATAGGTGCAACGTTTTTGACAGGTATACCGGTCCAGGTTATTACACCAACTTGTAGAGACCACTGGTTAGTGCGTATTCAATAACTTTCTCTAGCCCTGAGGGTCCTCTCGAACGCGTTGGAAATGCGCTTCTTCATCTGCGGGTGGAGAACGGAGGCCCAATAGTGGCTCGCGACCAGTCTTGAAGTGTGCACAGTGCCATATCAAATGGTACAGGTTAGGGATGCAGTTCTCGTCGCAATAAGGCCAGGGTTAGATTTGAGAGCTAGATCGGGGGGTCCGTTTATGTATTAAATGAGGGGTTAGGGCCGTGTTAGCAGAAATCGTATTAGATACTACCTCCCCCGAGCGCGTGAGCGTCTTGAGCAAGCCCGGCACACCCACCGGGGTTGTATCTTGAAGCCTCTTGCGACTATCCGCCTTGAAGTTCCGCAGGTGAAGTTGCCAGTATGATCGTGGTAGGTGTTGCAATGGGGCACTGGAAACCACTGGAGGTGTGTCAAGTCTCTCCCGGGCAGCGGTGTGAGACGCGTGGTTGCGTTATGCCCCCGGCGTGTGTCCCGGGGACCCGACGATCCGGATGGCAATACCGTCCAGTTGAAGGTCTCGGATGGCATGTAGTATATTCGTGGCCATAATTATGTGAAAATGTTCTGTTCAATTCTGTAAGGGCGACATGAGAATCCGTAATGATGCGAAATTTCCTGGATAAGAGTGAGTCACAACGGTCGCGGATGGAATGGACAGCGCCCAGGACACCCATAAGTTCAGCTCCTTCAGCTAGGCCGTATGTATTGGAGATATACCGGGAACTATTTGGCAAGAGGGTGAAAATAAAAGATGTATTGACAAACTTTCAAATTTTACATTGCATTGATGTATTAGTGGCAGGTGTGAGGTTATATGGGCAAAATACTAAAAAACAGTTATCAGAGTGTTACGTTGGCATTGAAGCAAAAATTGTCAAGTTCAACTAGAAGCCCGACTACAATCGTCCAGTCATTTTCGAGACAAAATTCCGAAACGTCATAGAGAAATTGGTGGAACTTGGCTAGAAAGGTACCGCTGCTTTGTTTTCTTTAATATCACCAATATTTGTGTGAATATAGCGATAAAATTGACGTGATTGTTATCATTGCGAAGCCGTCTTTTCAATGAACATCACTTGTATTTTCTCCTCTTGAGCCTTTTAAGTACGGCTCACGCAGTGCGACGTACTTGGAGATATGCTTACAATCCGTGGAATAGAATTCAGTTCCTTTGTGTGCCGGAATGGGCACAAGACAATAAGACCACAAAAAAAACAGACATAAAAAATCCTGCTTTCGAATGTGCTTTTGCTGCTGGGAAGGGAACCTGCGGCATATTCTCATGCCATGTAAACGAAGGTGGGAGTGTCGTTCAAGGAATATTTTTAGGGGCGAAGCAACTTAAGGCGGAGGCTTGTCCGTCAGGCGTCCGGCGTCCGTGCTCACGGCTCAGCATCGTGTAAATGGAAACATCTTGGAATAAAAGGTTCACAAAATGTTAACAAGAACACAATTAAAGGTTCACAAAAGGTTAGAGGGAGAGAGAGAGGAAGAGAGAGACGCACAGCACCGTGTAAATCGAAACATCTGTGAACAAAAGGCTCCGAAAAGGTTAGAGAAAGAGAGGGAGGGAGAGCTCCTGGAGAGCCGTGATGCGCATGCGGGAGGAGCATTGGATTGGATTGAATTGGATTTGGATAGGATTAGATTTGATTTGATTTGTTTGAAATGAATTGGATTAAATTTAATTATATTGGATTGGATTGGACATCTTTTCAGCAGCTATAGGCACTCTTACGGGTGATATACGGTAAGAACAATCTCTAGTGCTTCGCCCACTCGTCATGATTTACTTCGTGGAGATGCGTGAATTTTTCTTGCAGATGTTTTACTCTGGCATTGATGACCACCCACACATGAGTGTGTGAACAAGGCCTTGTTATTATTGATTGACTGGCACGGCTTCTTGGTCTTCTTTTCTAGACCACAGTGAGCTCTTGGAGTTCTTCTGCGAGCTGTGTGGGGAGAGTTTCGACAGCGGCAGCGACCTCCGGAGCCACTGTGGCACGCCCGAGCACCGTTTCGTGCTCATGTCAGATGAAGAGCACCCGTGGAAGCATCGGCCACCACCACCGCTTCACTGCACACCCAAGAAAGAGCTCTCAATCTGTCAGAGGTGAGCTGCAAGTCGGCTGAAGTTTGACCAAGGGCAGTTGAAGGTTTCATGGCAGGAGCTATAACAGTCTTCGTGCCGTAACAAGTGCTGAGTGGCATTAGCTTGTGCTAGTGTGGCTGCTTCTTGGCTGGTTAATAAAGTTGCGCAAATAATAAATACTTCAATTACTTTCCAAATAGTGCTTCATATTAGATATGTTGAAGTTCTGAATTCCAGTTTTTATTTGAAATTTAAGGATAATGTTTAAAAGTTGGCTCCACTCCACGTACGACATGGGACCTTTCAAGACTTCCCGCTCGCCATGTTCCTGTGGTCGGGCTTCTTCGCACGATGGCGAAGATGTGCGAAAAAGCCCATTACATGCAAGCCTTGCACATGCTAGCTGAAATGCAATGGTGCTTGTGAAAAATTTATAACCCGAAGTTTACATTCAATTCGACGGCATGAGTGAGAAATCAAGAGTTATTGTAAATTTGCAGTAAGTTCTTATCACCACTACCATGCCTAGCCTCCTTTAAGTGGATTTAAGGTTCAGTCAAACACTATGCACAACCATTTTACCAGGGAAAAAGGACAGGGACCTAGAAAGAAGTAGACGGGACAATCGCTCCCTAGAAGGAGGGCGCGCAACAAACAAGGCGCGCCGTAGTGGAGGGCTCCAGATTAGTTTAGACCACCTGGGCATCTTTAAGGTGCTCTGAAACCTCGAACACACGGGCGTTTTTTTTTTTCTTTTTGCCTCCGTCAGAAAAGCTGCAACCGCGGCCAAGAATCGAACCCGCCTCCTCGTGCTGAGCAGCACAAAGCCTTGGACACTGAGCCACCACGGCGGGTCGCGGTGGCTCAGGGGTTCAGTACTTTTTGCAGTATAAGAGCTGCGCTGTGAATTTGCGGCAAGGTAAGGCTCGCAAAGTAACGTAACTGACCTTCGAAAAAATTTTTCGGTTATTTGGCCCTTTTCCTGTCGCTTATGTTTTATTCTCGCAGCAACAAAACTTTCGCAAGAGCGAATCGTTTAGTTTTCCCGGGCGGTATCGTTATTGGGGGGTGGGGAGGTTAGACTACACTGCATGCCCAAGTTGTACCAAATGTCGTTAGGCGCATTCTTCGCACGTTGATAAACCGTGTTTAAGCAAAGGCCATTTGTTGAAACTTGCAAAAGTATTTATGCCATATATTTTGCCAGAGAAGGCAGTCTGATTGAAGTTCCGATAGTCTTCGTTTGATTTTCGGAATCTCCTCAAATGCGGTAGCTACCACTTAGTACAGTACAGGCGTAGACTTTGCGCATTCCTAAACCATCGGTATAAACCAGCAGGATTTTGTCGCGTTTTTTCAACCCACAACTCAAGTGAAAGTCTCAGTGATTGAAAAATAACGAAAAGAATTTGTTGCGACATAAAACAAAAAAAACTCACTTTTTTTTAATTTGCATATTTCTCTCAACATTTTGAACTGTAGAAAATTTAGTTTCGAGGATATGTGGTTAGAACAGAACTCTAGTAATTTTGTTTTTCTCAATAAAATGCAGAAAACTGGGAAAGTGTTCAAAACTTACATTCTGGTGGCCGCATAGTGAATTGGGGTGGTTGTTGAGTTCTTATACTTCTAACAGAATTTAGGATGGAATGTGTCTTGGTGAGGCTGGTGTCTGGTGACGAAACTGATCTGAAAGGTGTAAGCGGGGTTGGTAGATTTACCTTGAGATTTAGGTTCGTGTATTTTAAATTTCTTATTTAGTGAAAATATGCAAGATACAACATCGTAAACTTGGTTTTCCAGATTTCATAAATTTTGATTTAAGACTTGGGTTATAAAAAGAGAATTTTTGCGATTACAAAGGGTCATTGGATGTTTGCAGAGGAGTGGATAGGATGGTGTAAAACCAGAAAGCTCGGCTGGCTTAAAATTACATATCTGCTAATAAGGGAAATTATTTGACTCGTAACGGATTGTTTCCAAGTATGAACATCTAATCTTAATTTTCACAGGGTATCTACACGTGACTAAACACAAGGGTAAAAAACTGTTAAAAACTTTATCTGGAAATGTGTCAGCATTTTGTTTACCCGCCGCGGTGGCTCAGTGGTTAAGGCGTTGTGCTGCTGAGCACGAGGTTGCGGGTTCGATTCCCGGCCGTGGCGGCGGCTTTTCTGATGGAGGCGAAAAGCAAAAACGCCCGTGTGTACGAGATTTCGGGCACGTTCAATACCCCCAGGTGGTCAAAATTAATCCGGAGCCCTATACTACGGCGTGCCTCATCGCCTGCGTTGCGTGGACGCGTTAGACCCCACAATCCATCCATCCATCCGTCAGCATTTTGTTTAGTTTAGATAATGTTGTCTGCTGCGCATTTGCGCCAATGTGGTTCCAAAAAATTGTCAATTCGGCCTGCCACAACAGCGGCCATTCTGGCCACCCTGAAACGAATTTCTGGACAGGCTTTACCAACTGGCAGGATGTGGCTACCAGAGATGCGAAATACTGCACATCTGTCGACACTGGGTAATAACAGCTGGGCGTATTCCGCCACTTAGCGTTGCTGTGCGTGGCGTCTACAGGCTAGGTTATAGCGTTACGGCTCGTCTCTGCTTGTGCCTTAAAGATGCCAGATTTCCAGCCATATATCAGGCCCTTGTCTTTTCTTTTTCTGGGCTCCAATCCAGTCGCCGTGAGCAAGGCTGGTGCCAGATGAGAAAGCAGTGCTGCTACGCCCACAGTGACGATGAACTCAATGAGTGGAAAGAACGGCTGGACTTCCGCAGGGAAAAGGTCAAGGAAGCCCACAACATGCCACGAAAGGTTTGAAATCAATTAATCTCTGCTCCCTATCTTTTCTGTGCGGCATCCCTATGTTAAAACTTGTTCTTTTTGCAGAGTGTGGGCTCTGTCTCGGGTTTGCTTATTAAAATAGTGTCGTCACTAGGCCTGGAGAAGTATCTGTGGCAGCGATAGAGTCTGTGGCAAACTTCAGCGCAAGACTTAGGCTTATGTGCCAACCACAACTTTAGCAAAGATAATAAAGACAGTACCGGCACCGCTGTGTAGTTGCATCACTGTACTGTCTATGGTATTTTTCGTAAAGTTTGGGTTACTGGGTTTCGTAAAGTTTGGGTTGAATGTTGCAATGATATAGCAACTAGCCCCTACTGAAACATTTAGTTAACAGCAAGCTTCAACTTGGGAAGGGTAATAGCTGTGATTCGGCGTATTTGCCTACAAATACTACAGCAAAGCGCGCAGTTTTTGCGAATCAAAAGATGATGTACCGTATTTACTTGATTATAAGCACCGTTTTTTACACAATTACGATGCCAGCAGTGGGTGGGATGCTTTAATTTTAAAAAAAATCTAGAATGACTGCCCCGCAACCTCCTTTTCCGCGGTGGTATCTTGACGGGACAGACTCGGAATACTGATTTATGTAACGCAATTTTCAAACAAAATTAGGTACAGACAGTTAATACCCCGCTTACGGCTGATACTCAGTCCCTTTCACTACCACTCGAGTTCGTCGCACCTCTTGAACTGGTGCTCTCAGTACCCCACAGCAGGTAGTCTTCGCGAAGGAAAGTTCGACATCCACCTAAATGCAGCCGTACGGCTACAAAGGAAAGCTATACAGCTTTCTCAGAAACTTCGCAGTTGAAGAAAAATTTGTCCTGGTCCAGGCATCGAACCCAGGACCACCGCTTAACCGGAGCAGTTGCTCTACCAACTTAGCTAACCAGGAGGCTAGTCGCTTGTAGCGCTAGAGCGAATTGATCAACAACTCGAAGTAAAGGACTGGTGTCAAACTTTCCTTCGCAGAAACTTACTCCACCTTGGGGATTTCCCCTAAATATGGTCGATTAACACCTGTCCTTTACTTCGAGTTGTTGATCAATTCGCTCTCGCACTACAAACGACTACAAACAACTACAAACGCTACAAACCACCACGGGCTACGCATGCTCTTTACCTTGCGCGACCGGGGCAGAGACAACCAACCGCGACAGCGTTTGGGTGGTTTGGGTTCCAACTGACTTATTTAGCCAGCGTGAGCGCACGTGAGCGTGTACCTCACCAGGACTGCCCGGAGTCGTCCACGCATGCGCGTGGGCTTGCGCCGCGTAATGAATTCCGGCTTCGTCGTTGTTGGAATGCGCGTCTCGGCAGAGCTGAGCGAGTGAACGCGCGTTTCAAACAACTAAACGCTTATTATCAGCTCTTCTCTCTAAGATAACTTTCTCTTCCGCACGCATGAGCTATTGGCACCACACACGAAAGCGCCGCTTTGTATCGCCATATCGTCGTCGTCTTGGCGCGGCGGGCCCTCAGGCACCGTTCGCTACAACTTTATAAATGAAACAACGTCGTAATTACACTCGAAGCTCAAAAGAGGGTGCAAAGAATTTGTGCGGGGACAGCAGTCAAGAAAACAGAGATGAAACCGATGAAACTGTAAGGTCAGAAACTGATCGCTGAGCGTGCTGGCCGCGCGCTTCGTTGCTCCGGTTGCTCCTGCGCTCACTGTATCCTTCCGCTAAGAACAGGTGAGCGTCGAGCCGGGCGTGTAATTGTTTTAGACCGTTATAACACAAATATTTGCCACTTTATAAGCACACACACACGAAAGAGTTTTTTGGGAGGGGATTTCTGGTGTTCTTACTCTCGTAAGAAATTGTTTAAATCAAGATCCGACTACTACGTCACAGACTAGTGTAATAAATAGCCGTTGCGGTGAGATACAATCTGCTCCTGAAAAAACCCAATCTCAATGACCCTTAGAGGGTAGAAATGCACGGGGAGTGGTATCAGGGTTTTCTGACCACCCTGCTCGGATAAGGGTTTTGGCTGCTTGGAATAAGGATGTAATTGTCATCGGGACTGCACCTAAACGTTTGGGGAGTGGTTCGTAAATGGAGTATTTCATGTAAGCGAAGAAAGGCAAGTTTTTTGGCTTTAACACTTCCATGCCTCAGCTGTTTGTCAAGAAGTAGAATACAAATATGTGCACAATCTAAACATTCGGAAAAGCAGGCGGTAGTAGTAGGGAGAAGAAAGAAAGAGCATTACAGTCAAATCTTTATATAACGCATCATGCGGGACCACCCAAAATCGTTCGTTATTTTGAAATATCGCTGTAATGAAAATCTTGTGGTTATAACCCAGTGCGCATACCTAGCAGTGAAAATGGCATACCTTGGCAGTATACGCGTGTGCCGACAAGCCAACTCTCAAATCAAAACGTTGCACTCACTTCAAAGCAATTTATTTGGAGAAATCAGTTATTTTCTTCTGGAGAGTGCCGCAATTCGCACGACGGATACCATTGTGCGAATACCTCATCGGGAACATCATCGCAACGAGCGATGAAAGTGTGGACTTTGTTCATGTGCAGTAAGACATCAATTTTTTGACGCTATCTCATCTTCTGTGTTCTAAGCCCCACAGACGTCTTGGTTCGCGTCAGGACTATGATCGCCGTCGCGTCTTCTTGGTTGTGTCGCTAGCTGCATTCATGGTTGGATCCCGCACAAACTTCGCAGCAAGATCACTCACCACAAAGAAATACCTGCCCGCAAACGTGAATGGCGTGAGAAGCAACTGAAACACCTACCGGCCCCGGACTGAAACCCAAAGCAACGAGAGAGAAAAGGGTCAAAGGCGGCTAGGCTGGCTAGTCTACCGCACATTAAACTGCAGCGTTGTGGTGGCGCTAGCAAATGGCACTCAAGATGGTGATGATGATAGCTACTCCACGTGGGGAAACATACAGAGAAACGGCGGTGGCAATAGTGAACTCTATTTTGCTGCAAATGGAGCTCCTCAGAGGACAGGGTGTACAAGGCCATATTGACTGGACGCCGGGCCATGCGGAAACGAACACAGGAAATCGGGCTGCCCATGAGGCAGCGCAGGAGAGCATCGCTCGTTCCTCTCCACCGAACTACTCGTTGTCCTCTTCCACGCCCCGGGCTCTTCTCCTGCTCCGACGTAAGAAGGCAAGACAACAGGAACACCGGATGGCCTCCCCGACAGGTTACCTCTTTAATGTTGGCACGCAACCATGAGCGGCTGAAATATTCATAAATGAGTTTTGTGCTGACGCTGCGTATACTCCACATATAATTCAGAAATGGACTCGCAGACCTGAAGGACGGGAACATTGCCCTTATTGCAATATGGGCGTTATATCTGATTTACACCATCTTATTTGGTCATGCGTATACCCAGAAGCATCGAACCACGTCACACCCCGTTTACCTTCTCTGATATATCAGGCAACATAGACCGTGGGGAGCTTCTTTCGGAGCTTGCTAGATTCGCAACTAAGGGTGGCCTGGCGCGAGTCGTCTAGCAGGGCATCCGTCACGCTGACTGAAAAACTGTGAAGTGTGAATAAGTTTGAAATGGGAATTAAGTGTGAAATGTGAACTGAGTGTGAACGAAGTGTGAACTGTGAAGTGCGAAGTGCGAACGAATAACTGAAAGGGATCATGCTCAATATATCCCCCTTCTCATCCTAACCCCAACCACCCGCTCATTGGCTATGGCCTTCCTTTCAGATGAAATATTCAACTGACTAACTAACTGTTTCACACGAGAGTTGCGGCGCTGTTACTCTACCCGAATTCGTAATACTGATGTACCTCGATTGTAAACGAGAAAAAATTACGTGCGTTATTCCAGATATGCGCTGTACTGAAATTCATAGTTCTGAAATATTTTACATTGATAATATAGGCACATCTGGCAGGGATTTGGAAAGTGTTCGTACATGTGAGAAATTCGTTAATGTGGGGTTCACAGTAACGAGATTTGACTGTAGTTGCGGAGTGCTGAATGGAGTCCCGTGGTAGATGCTTACGGGGTTTCATTCATCGCCAGATGGTTAAATATATTCGAGGGCTCGACGAAAATTTGTCTGGTGAGGCAATACCGGAACAGGTAGCAAAGCAGTCTTTGACGAAGTCAAAAAAGGTAAGAGATATTTTGGAACCCGCATGGTTTCCTTGTTCACAGTTTGCTCACTGTGAACAAGGAGCTTCTACAGGTTGCGGACCATCTTCAACCTTTTTTGACTTCGCCAATGGCTCCTTTGCTGCTTGTTCCACGCATTAAATAGGTACGACATGGAGAAGGTGAAAGATTAGCGGTTACACCACGACGCACACTTCTGACTGCATGTGGCAAAACCTTGGTGCATTATAAGCACAAACGTACAAAGCCCGTGCAATCAGACCGTGCAGAAATGCATTAAAAACAGCCAGTTTGGTCGCCCCAACAAATGGCGACATCGTAAGTAGGACCGGCGACCACTCCTTTGCAGGGCTACCAGAAGTACGCGTCGGATCTCCTGTGGCGCTACTCGAAGGCCAAGGACGCTTCAGCCATGCAGCGCATAATGACCGAGGAGCTCCAAGGCCTGAAGCTGGCGTGCAAGCAGCCACTCCAGTGCACAGTCAGCTCGGAGGAGACCGGCCTGCTCTGGGACTTTGAGCTGCACACTACCGTGAGTGGGTTGCTATTGCCCCGTCCCCTTTTTTGGGGTGAGTTGCATGTGTGGTAGGTCGTCTTTTATTGTTGGCGCAACGAAGATCGCTTTTGCGTCAAGGCGTCTGCCGCAGCGGATCAGTGGATGAGGCATTGTGTTGCTGAGCACAAGGATATTTCGGGTGCGATATTCGGTGGTGCGGAGCCCAAACACATTGTGGGCTCAGTCCCGCCCGCGGTGGCTGCTTCTGTGATGGAGGCAAGGAGCGAAAAGGCCCGTGTGTCTAGATTGGCGTACATATGAGGGATGCTGAGGTGGTCTAAATTAGTCCGGAGGACCCCTCCACCGTGGTGCGCCTCACAGTCCAGCTGTAGCTTCGACGCCTTGAAAGCAATTTTTCTCAACACTACCGTGCATACTTTATTTTAACCCGACTGCGATTGTAACGCTAGGAGTGACTTTTTGTCGAATCAAGCAAAAAAAAAAAAAACAATGGCGAAATAACTCATGCGAGGCCATCAGAAAGACCGAAAAGCACCTTTATTTTGCAAACACTGTGACTAGATTCCTACCGGTGACGCTTTGAACTTCATTCGCGGGATGTTCACTAGTCAAGGAGCATCGCTTGCTTTGAGAATGCACTTCTCCATTGGACGTGGAGTCCATGGCGAGGCCCACGGAAACCTTTTCGACTACGTGAAAAGGTGCTCCCGCTGGAGCTGCCATCCGAACATGGTCAATTCATTCGCATCGAGTCATCGGGCAGCACGTGAATTGCTGATTTCTTCAGCCATGAAACTAGCGCTCTTTAGAAACGGGCGGCGTACTAAGCGCGCACGTTGCCATCGCAAGATCTGAAGACGAGTCTAAACGCTTGCGAGCAATGAAGGCCACCGAGGCTTCCGCACAGTACGACGCGAAAACAAAGGCAAAGGGTTGTGCACGCATCGACCTGTTACTCGCAGAAAAAGACAAGAAAAACAGCAGAGACGGAGTTTACTTGTAATGGATCCAAATGGCTCTTACACATGTTGCCAACATAGGTCACAAAAGGGCCAAAGCAGTAAACGTCGACGAGAACTGGGTGCGACATGGCACTTTTTTGGCAACTTGAATTTTTGTATCTATTGTAGTGCGAGGGTCGACTTCGTGTTGCAGAAGTTAGAAAGAAACCTCGCGTTACATTTGAGTACTACGGCAATCTGATGAAGAGTGTTGAAGGCCGCAGTCCTATCTTACAGACTTTTTACATATACAAAGTGCGTGACACAGCATTGTTGTCACGTGCCCTGTCGTCTCGAGCTGTGATCTGGTCGCGCGATCGTGCAGACTCGTCTTCAGAGGCTGGTGCTACTGCGAGATGCCCACCGGAGCCACTTCGAGCTGAGGTGCCTGCGCGTTGGCTCTTCCATCCACAACCTCTCGGAGGGCTCCCAAGAGTGGGTCAGCAAACGGAAGCCCCCTGGCAAGAAGTTTGTCTACCACATACAGGTGGGGATTGGATGGGAGGTTTGGTGGAGGCATAGCTGTCTGCGGAAAAATTCGATTGCAGTTCATTAAACGTTATCTCTGTTTGGTCAAATTCAGCAGTAAAATATGGTTAACACAGCTTGTGTACCACATTGTGGCAAAGATGTAGGTTTTTCAACTTGTGTCGGTTTGGTTGTGTGCCTAATTTGACCGAACCGTAGCAGTCTTGCGAGGGTCCTGCAAGTGGGTCAGTCGTTGCAAGGTGGAGCGGCGTGCTCAAGCATTGTCAGGATTTAAAAAGCATTGAGAAATAGAAAAGTGAAAAGCGTTGGCCCTCTTGGCCTTTGGAAAGGCCAGTGCCTGCGCTTTTTGTTGTTTATTTTGCAATTTTTGTTAATCTTCAAGACCTGGAAGCAGATTTTCTTTTTTCTCCCACGACCGGCTTTTGTTGAAGAGCAACAGAAATTTATTTCGTTGTGAACAATGCGCACGTCGTCACCCTCGCTTTTTCCTCGAGATGTGGGCAAAAAGTGGCAGACACTTGTGAAAGTACCAGTTCAGTGTCGATAATTGTTTTTGTATTTCATTGTTAGGCCTTTCATCTGACTAGCCCAAAGAACATTGAGTGACTTCGTTACAGCTGCATGCCTCCCCCACCCCGTCATTGCCAGGTGGCGTTCCAGGTATCCTCGTACGGCACGTTTCGGCAGACGCTGGTCTTTGACTTTGGCACCGAGCCCGTACTGGCGCGCCAGTTCAGTGTCGATGTGGTGCACCCGATCGCGCTGGACAAGATTAATAGCGGCCGGCGGCGCATCCGGGGGCGGAGGGGGCAGTGGTACTCCAGCACAGTGGACGTCGTCCCATTCGCACAGAGCAGGAGGTGGGTGCCGTAGGGCGGATGGTCAAGGAACTTAGTAAGCCACCGCTTTCTAATTTGTTCATTCATTTTTATTTCTCTTGGGGGGACTCTCCTCACCACATTCCTACGAGACTTACTGCTTCATGGCGCACGGGCTTACCATAATTAAAACCATCCTGCTCCCACTGTGAAAAGTTTTATTTCATGAATGTGTTTCTAAGCACCCCCTTGGATATTTCAGATGTATGCTACTGCTCTACTGAAATGAAGAAATAAAACTCTGACTTGCTCGACAGCTAGCAAAATCTAGGGCAAATTAGCTAAACTAAAATGCTCTTCGTTTTTGTTACTGGAGTACTCTTGTGATATATATCTGAAATGAGCAAACTAGGGCGATAGAAACATTTTTATGGATCGGTAAAAAGTTACATTTGATGAGGATGGTTTCTTTAACACCGTGGGTCAAGAGGACTGCGATCAGGTGAGTCCCCTTTGAGGGCCCCACTGGTGTTTATTACATAATGGGTCCATACATAGAAAAGATGTATTTGAATGCACTAGATTTAGCAACACAGTTGAGTTCTCGCATCTGCTATGGACAGATGGTTGACACAATGGAGCGCGACACGTCGTTCTGATGTTGAGCTGCACGGACAAAAAAAGAGGCGGCAAGAGTAACAGTTCTGGCTCTAAAACGGTACGATTTAAGGAAATGGTCGGTCCGGTGTCAAATCTATTTCGCGGGGCGGACGTACGGGTTACATTGAAGGAAGAAAAACTTGATGGAAGTGGGGAAGGAAGGGATGCGGTGACGAGCAGAGTGTGGATAACTCGGATTGTGCTTATAAAGATGAGACGCTAAAGTCGCACGAGTACAGGGAGTGAATTGGCAGATGTCTATTTTGAGTGAAAGAAATAACTGGTTATGAACAGGTGGTTCTAGCTTTGCTGAGACTGCAGAAAATTGCTCTGTCCTAGCAGCGTGATATTGTGTCCAATCTCCAAGTCGCATTTGCTTGTGTTTTTCAAAAAATTGTTATCGAATTACTGATGACTTCTTTTTTCAACCCTTTTTGTACTGGGAATAAAACACACCCTTTTCTGCAAGATTTAGTGGGAAAAAGTGTGAAAATACTGTTGGTATTGAAAGATGTAAACCCAAGTGAACACGCTTTTCAACTACCAAACTTGTCGGTACATGCACTGACCTTCTGCTTTCGTTAAGTGCAGGTCAAAAGGAAGAATTAAGGCTGTGATTATAGGGCAACTTACATGAGACAGAGATGGTAGAAACATTTGAATTGAGACATACACTTTCTTGTCGCCCGAAATATTCGAACTCATCGCTGAAATTTGATGGCCAGTTGTCTGATCGTGCCTCAATTTTGTACCCAAGAACGTCAGGATTTTCTCGTGAACAGGCAGTTGGTGAACAGCGCCCTCATCGTTTCACTTTTTTTTGCTGAACTATATAATATGAGGAAGCTTGCACTCAGGCTCAAGACATGACTTGCAAAGCTTTTGGTGAGCATTAACGGACACGTAGTTAAGTTTCAGTATTTTTTTCTATAGGGACCGGGCAGCTGGACGGGTGGCGCCACCCCTCGGCGCTCCCCTCGTCAGTGGAATGAGCCGGCGCATTGGACTACACAGCCTCCCGTTGTTTTTGTCGTGTTTGCTTCGGTGCTTTGAATGTTTTGGTGGTGCTGTGAGCGGACATAGCGGACATGTGAGATGAAACGAAGTCTAGACAGATGTGTTGGGTTCTTAGATGCAGTAACGACTACGTAAACTTGTCGGACGCTTCTAAAGTTGCGTATCAGCTGCAATGGCATGAGCGCTTTTTTCAGCGATCTGCGCTTGGCTCCACCCGTTTTGAGTACGAATAAAACTACTATTATTAGCATTCATTTCTTAAATGCATTAACGGCTACGCAAACTTATTGGATCCTTCTAAGTTTGGGAATCGGCTACATTGACATGAGCGCTTTTTGCAGCGCTCTGCGCCTGGCTCAGCGTGATCTGAGAAGGAATAAAACTATTAGGAATATTAGTATTAATTTCTACCACTTTAAATTATCCTCACTGGTTTTAATGACTACGGTTTCCACGCCAGCCTTAGCGCTGGGATACCTCGTTACCTGTGTTTTGAAGAGAAAGGCACTTGCGTACGAGATGGATTACCGTATGGCCGTAGAAATGTTGCGGTAGTTTACACTTTCTGTAACCGTAAGCTTTGTGCCTTCGGTTTTGGTGAGCGACACTGTGACAGCATGGGAGCCTGAAAGCCGAAGCGGAACTCCACGTTTGTGGTGGTCATTTTTTCAAGAGCAAAAGTTGTTCACCCACCCAACAGTCCAAGCCACAAACCATCCCTCCTCCCTTTCCCGTTTTCCCACCTGCATGGAATAAGGCTGGCACCAATAGTTAAAGGGACACTGAAGTGATATGTAAACATCGCGGGATTACTAGCGCAGATTGTAGTCCGGAGTCCCCAGGCCATGTTTCGACCACTCTAGGCGCGTTTACGCGATTTTATTTAGTAGAAAAACTAATTCGAAAATGCTGTCCTCCTCTCTTTACGCTCGCCCATTTTCTGTGGCGTTTTCGTGTGACGTCAGGAGGGGATGAGCTGGCAATTGGCTGCGCTACTGCACGGCTCCCCGGCCTTCAGACAGAGTCAGTCGGCCCAGCGTTTCGTCTGCCGGCCGCCGGCGGGTCGTCGCAATCAAGGAGGTTAAAAAAAATTGCTTGGTCGCAATTCGTTCGCTTAGTTGAAACGAAGCCAGGACACGTTTGTGAATGGAAGAATGTGCCTTTCTTTACTTTGTTTGTACACTGTATCTAGCTCCAAGTCAAAGTCGCTTCACACAAGCGCTGCACAAGCGCACATGCGACGCTTCGCTGACTGGTACGCCAGTAGGAAAATATAAGGCCTCTTGAAGGCGGGAGAAGAGTCAGCGAAGTCAATATAGGTACTAAGGAAATAAAATCAACTGATATTTTTACCGTACAGCGTAAAAATATGGCAGGGAAGCACTTTTTTGCGCTGGGCGAACAAGCACAGCGGTCAGCAGCACGACTACGCATCAGCGAATGCTTTTCCGTCTACGAAATGCAATTGCTAGACGTGAGCTACTGTGGAAACTCGGGCGACGCTTACTGCACGAGCGCAGTACAACAAATAGTCACCGAAGCTGCTTGAAATGCCAAAACTAAATAAAAGTGTAAACCGGTTCTACAATATATACCCTATATTAGCAATCCTTCGCGTCCCGTTCCGTGGCCCAGTGGTGTGGGGCGCTAGGTATGTCAGCGCAATTGTTTTGCAAGTTACGAGTTCGAATCCCCGCGGGTACGTGCTTTTTTTTTTTGTAAGTTAACTTTTTTGTTTTCCGCCGCTGTTTTCTATATTGAGTTCACCTTTTTTTTGGGCCGCAACGTTCATGGCTACACGAACTAGTTCACAAAACGCGCGCAGGCTGGCACTGGCGCGCTAGCGAGTTCTCGTTGGCGTGCTGTTGCCATAAGCACCGACTGCTTGCAGGCAGTGGGCACAGGCGACGCCCCGTCCCTTTTAGAGTGTGTCGCAAAGGAAGTTTTAGAAGCCGAGTTTCTTATTCAAAGAGATACATATGTTTTATATGTAAGAAAGAAAGAAAGAAAGAAAGAAAGAAAGAAAGAAAGAAAGAAAGGAAGAAAGAAAGAAAGAAAAGAAGAAACAAAAAAGGAAAGAAAGAAAGAAAGAAAGAAAGAAAGAAAGAAAGAAAGAAAGAAAGAAAGAAAGAATCGAAAACCGAAGAAATGCATGCTCCTCGGGTGGAAACCAAATCCCTCACCATCATATCCTGTCCGATGCCATACCAAGTACGCTATGCGAGAGTCAGGGCTCTCCTAAATCTACTTGGGTATTTCTTCTTTCGCGCTTTATAAAATAGTTATCGACTTAACAACTGGTTAAACGATGAAAAGTGTGTTAATTTGAGCCAGTCTATGCAGTGCAAGCAAAACCGGGAGCTTCCTAAATGCACTTCAGTGTCCCTTTAAACCTAGAAATTTTGCTCTGTCTCTATGTCTGTTTGTCTGGCTGTCTGTCTGATTGCCAATCTGTCACTCGATTCAGCCACCAGGCCAAAGTAAATATGCGCAATAGTCTTATATACTTATAGCCAAATATAAACGTCTTTCACGTCACTCGATTTCGTGTCCTGGTATTGGCAGGTTAATATGGCGAACGATGATCACCCGAGAATGGCATTTGTCCCTCTTAATGGTTTGTACTAACTTTATGTCATGCCGCGCGGGCTAACAACGCCCCTGCAATGTTTCGCGGGGGCTCAAATCTTTACTCTCTAGACAACATTGCCATCTTTTTACGATACAGGCATGAGGGGGGCAAGCTCCAAATATGGGGGAAAAGCGCATGGCATTTGAGCGTCTGCGAGGACGCGGAGGGCGTTCATGCACTGCGTAGGCCTCGGCTAGTGAATGCTACGATTCTAAGCCGTCCTGGGAGGCTTATCTTATGCATTTTACAGCCGAAAACATGGCAGAAGCGCGGTACGATGATTACTGAGATATTGAGAATGCCCATCCAACAACGCCATTGGTTGTTTTACAGAACCGAAACCGAAACCGAAACTTGTTTGATTGCTAACCTTGGCCATCGTCCAATCACTGCGCCCCTCCTCCCAACGTCACAGCCTTAGTTGGTTCGGCCGCCGCAAACCGCGCATGGTAGTTTTTCTTCTTTCGCGCTTTGTAAAATAATTACCGATTTGTCAACCAGATAAACGATGAAAAGTGTGCTAATTTGAGCCAGTCTACGCAGTGCAAGCAAAAACGGGAGCTTGACAAATTCACTTCAGTGCCCCTTTAAAAAAATGTGTCAGTGTTAATGTCAGCCGTTGTTTTTTAATGCTTAAGTATTCTTTACAGAGTACTTAAAATAATCATGTAATGACTTGTGAAGACACTAAAAACGCGCGATTAGTTGCCTCAAATATGGGTGCATCAGCCCGAGCCCTCCAGCACAGACACATTTTCGACGCACTGGAAAAAGTTTACATTTGGAGAGGGTGGGCATGGAAGTTCAAAATTAAACAGCAAAATTATCTAGCCCTCCGTCTAATGATTACGACGGTTGAACGCAAAGCTTTCTTCGTGCGAAATCGAATGGGAAATGGTCAAAGTCAAAGACGCTGCGATCAAAAGATCAAACTTCGTGCTGGTCAAATTCGAAGCTCAACTAGTTAAAGTTTAAATGCAGAAGGCAAAAAAGGAAGCCCATACGAGAAAGCTTTGCCATAAGCCATCATCGTTGTTAGACGGAAGAGTGCATGATTTTTCAAGCGTAGGCGACAGCTTGTAAACCGACCGCAGCATTCAGTTGTGAAGCTGAGTACGGGTTTCGGGCACCCTCCTGCCTCGCGTCCTTCAGCCACGCAGGTATTGGTTTTTCAAAAACCATTTACACACTAGCCAGCAACCATTGCAATTCTTGTAAAGCAATGCTTCTCCACAACAAGCAATAACGTTCTACTATCATGTGGTATTTATTCTATCAACGATTCCCGATTACTCAGCATTTCTGTGAAATTAAACACGTTTCAGCCGTAGGTAATGAAGTCATGGAAGCGTCGTCCATCACAATTTCTGTTTTGAGGTAAATCTTCGAAGACACCCCCCAACTTTGTCTTTCGCTTGTGCACGACGTCGACGCCGTTTCGTCATCAACTGCCAAAGGCCAGCGCCGCAGCATTCCTAGATCGGTTGCACACGCCGGCTTTGTGGGAGCATTTAGCGGCAATACTCCTCGATTCGCGAAACTGCATGCAGGCATGAAAAAAATTGCATGAAGCAACGAACTTTCACTTCCAGCTTGACTTCCAGCTTGGCGCATTGAGCGTCGTCTGCTATTTGTAAATACTGAGTATGGGTGTAAATAAGTAAATAACACACATGACATGCCTCGTAAACTTCACATACACACTTAAGATTTACCGATCTGAAGAATGCACGGGGGGTTACGTACGCTTTGCAAGCTGCACCGCAGAAAAACGACAGAAAACCATTCACAACTACGCTGCGCTGACCGCCACCGGCATTCCACTGACGAGCGGTTCACCACGGGCGGCGCTGTTCGCTGAAACGACGGTGGTGCCATACAACGGCCGCCCGGTCCCCATAGCTATAGTGCCTATAGTGCTAGTCGTCGTCGTATGCGTGGAAGAAGTGGTATGCGTGTGGACGCTAGCAATGCTGCGAGGAGAGAACGACGAGCCGAAGATCCCAATACTGAGCCCATGCGCACCACGACACGCAGAGGGGAGGGAGGCTGTTCCACGACGAACCGAGAGGTGCACGCTATCACTTGCAGTTCTCGTTCCGAGCACGTGGTGCGACGAGCTCCTGCTCTAAGGGCTCTTCTGCGATACTGAGCGCATGACGACTCGAGGAGCGGCTCTCCTACGGACACACCGAGGAGCGCACGCTATGACGTGTACTTCTAGTTCCAAGCAGGTGTTGTGATGATTACAGCCAAACGTTCCTCACAAGCGCTTTGGCGGCCGATATCACGTGTCTTACCGCTGTTGAGTGGGTATTGAGGTGGCTGCGCGTCAGGTGGCGCACAGCTGCGCGATAGCGTTCCTCTCTGGGTGTTTTCTGCAACACCGAGCTTACATGCCAGTAACAACAGCTCCACTGTTAAAAAAAATGCACTCCACTGTAGGTCGACCTGAACATAGGTAGACTGCCCTTTTCAACCTCCGATATGAGAAAAGGCGGCAACTCCCGTGCATATCAATAGCGTCTATAACAGCTGGCTCAGACTGATAGGATAAGATGCACAATGAAAACTGTGAAATTCAAAACGTTGGCCAAACTTGGACAAAAAGTTCCAAAAATTGCTTCTCTCCGAAAGGAAATAATGTTTTAAAATGCCTATGTATAATAACCGTTTTTACACTCATCACCAAGAAGCTTATTAAAAAGTGGCACCTTAGCTCGAACTATTTCCACCAACGCAAAATTACTTATAGCCTTGCAGAGTTTCTGGCATGGATTGCTGTCCAATTAATATTGAATCTTAACGATATTGTGTTGGCGTGTTTTAAACAAGGGTGAATATAATTTCTGAGTCACAACAATTAGCGTAACACAAAAGTCGAAACTTCTTACTGGCATTTGGTTTTACCCAGAGACAAGAACCATATTAGCAACCCATGAGCAATGCAATGTAACAAAGGCGATACAAAGACGATGAAATATTTTCAACACCCACTGCGGTAGCTCAGTGGTTTAAGCGGGGTGCTTCTGAGCCCAAGAAAGCGGGTTTGGTCCAGGCCGAGGTGGCTGCTTTTCTGATAAAGGCGAAAAGCAAATATGCTTCTGTGTTGAAATTTCGGTGCACGTTAAAGATACTGAAGTGTTTAAAATTAATCCGGGGTCCCCCACTACAGCGTGCTTTGTAGCCGGGTGTGGCTACTGATGTATGACCGCCAAAATGTGAAACAGTTTCAACACACGTAAAGTATGCATGAAAGAGAGTATGTAGTAGCGGTGAGGTGGACTTAGTTGTAGACATCAGTGCCAAAGCACATCGATTACATGGCTAACAGAAACATGCAAAACGAGTCGACTAATTGTCTTTTGTGCCCGGTGGTCCCGCATTCAGTGCGAGCGCCCAGAGCCTGTACGACCTGTACCCGGCGCCGGACCCACAGGTCTTCCAGCTCACCCAGTCCGTCGTCAGAGGAGTGGACATCAGCAGGGAGAACTACAAGG
This sequence comes from Haemaphysalis longicornis, assembly GCF_048455015.1. Classification (NCBI taxonomy): domain Eukaryota; kingdom Metazoa; phylum Arthropoda; class Arachnida; order Ixodida; family Ixodidae; genus Haemaphysalis; species Haemaphysalis longicornis. The sequence continues at coordinate 157,252,961 of NW_027526385.1, forward strand.
CTCAAATGCACGAGCTGCTGTACATCGAGGAGATGGCACGAGCCAACGCTATTGCCCGGTCAGTGCAACCGCTCGTGCTCCTTTCTTTACGAACTAATCGATGTTCTTCAAGGCGCTGGTGTCAGTGTAAGTGGCAAAACGCTACCTGTTTTTTTTATTATTGCCGAGTGACTTCCCTTGACCCAGTGGTGTTGGATGTCGCAAAAGAGCTTCCGGTCAAGCGTAGGTAGCCTGATAGGGACCACTGTATTATTTTTGGACTTCATGTATGCCCCTGATGAGCGAGGGGAAATGCCACGTCCCTCGCACGAAAGGGTATCCTTCTTTTAGCACGGTGTTTCTGGCTTCAGTGGGCCAGATTGCCAGAAACAGTGCGCCACAGTAGAGTAGAAGTTTGGTCTTCTTGCTTCATACCTTTTAAAATGTAGCACAGAAGACCAGGAACAAAGAACATATCTACTTCTTCTTCTTCCCTGGTCATTACTGTCAAGACTTCAAAGTAGTCTGCGCCAGAAGATGAACAAACATAAGCAAAGACAGAGACGCACACAGAGTGTAGCCACGAAGTTTTTGATCGGTATCTCCAGGCGAAGCAATAATGTGTCTGCCTCCAAACCGCATAAGCAGACCTAAGTGCCCCGAGAAGTATTCTTTATGCTGACGGCAATCTTATGCGGTTGGAGGTATTTCTGAGGGGATGAGAAATAAGTAAGTTTCTCCTAATTTTCACCAGTGTTTGCTACCTAATTTGACGTATGGTACTTCTTCTTGCAGGTGAAATCGGGCGCGTATTCAAGTTTTCACTGTAAACCATAATTTCTGTCTGCATTATGCCGAAATGGCTTTATTTGGACGGTCTTTTCTGGTGGTTTGCATTCGTCTTCCCACGTTTTTTTACGGCCACAGCTAATGGCAATTATTTGCCCATCAAAACAAAAAATCATCCTAAACGTTGTTAGCCGGGAGGAGTTGGTGGTCTGTTCTGGTCTCTGGACGGTCCTTAAAATATCGCTCTGGTCGTAGTAGTAAAACCATAGGCACATTTAGCCCAAGGTCAGCACCCATAGCAGCACATGTTCATGGGATTACGAACTCTGCCTAGAAGTGTGCAGTACCACTTTAATATAGGCGGCACCTACTTGCACAGTGGGACATTGAATCTGCGTTGCCAACTTTTTGAGGTTATTGCAGAGGTAGTCGGGCTTATCATACCTGACGTCGAAGATGTAGCAGCTAGCCCAAGGAGGCAGACGGGTGAAAAAGGGCAGGTCATTTGTACTGTTTAGTCTTTACTTTCGTCTCACGTTTGAATTCTATCCACTATGTCTTCCATGTTAGGGACAGGGTGGTTTAATACCTCTCCACCCCCTTTCCAGCACGTACAATGGCCGGGCAACCCTCCAAATCACGGCCGACCTGGTGGAAGACACGAACGCCCAGGGCGGGGAGCTGTTTGCGAGTGTGCCCCTTGCCGCGCCAGTCGCCGAGGACACAAAATGTGGTCGGCTGATGCTCCGCAGCTGCAATTTTGTGTGGCTCTCCCGCTACAGCGACCGCCCTCAAGCGCTAGGGAGAAGGAAGGTGTGTATCTATCCCATCATGCCACATCTGGCTCCCATATTTTCGGGGTGGCGGATGCTTAAGGGATACGGAAGTGAAAATTCATTCTGCTTTTCATCTATTCGAAATAACCGTCATTTTTTTAAGTCACTCGACTCCTACCTGGTAGCAAAAGTGTCCTGTTTTCCCAAAAAAGAAATTGATTGTGGACTTTTATAAACAGAAGCTACAATTGGAGGGCTACGACGCACACAGTAGTGGAGGACTCCGAATTAGTTTTGACCACCTCAGTATCGCTTACATAGACCGAAATCTCAACACACGGGCGTTTTTGCTGTTCGCCTCCATCTAAAAAGCAGCCAACCTGGCTGTGATCAAACCCGCTTTCTTGGGCTTGGCCTTAGTCTTAGCCACTGACCTATTGGCTTATCCACTGAGCCGCTGCGGCGGCAGCATCGTTATTTTTTGTATTTGAAATAATCGATCTATGACAAGTCCCGTGACTCCTGCGCGGTAGTAAAGCAACTTGTTTTCTTCCGAAAGCAATCGATGTCTAATGACAAACTACACATTTTCCGCCCTACTTAAATATAATTCTCTTTATAATGGTCCGTATAAACCTAGTTTGATTTGTCATTGACTTTACTAAATGGGTCAGTGGTTCTGTGGCCAGTGTCTTATCTTCGATGCTGGCAAAAAGAAGTACGGGCCTGTATTTAATGCCTCTTATTTTTCTTACATCTTCCCTGTTCCCACTTCACTTTCTCCAATTCCCTTCAGGTTATCCCTTATTCAGGTTATCTAATTCCCTTCAGGTTATCCCTTATTCAGGTTATCCAATTCCCTTCAGGTTATCCCTTATTCAGGTTATCCAATTCCCTTCAGGTTATCCCTTATTCAGGTTATCCAATTCCCTTCAGGGTATCCCTTCAGACCCCCTGTCAACCGCCCTCCTCCCAGCCGTCCACATCCACGACCCCTTCATCCACAACGCGCACTCGAAGCCCCAGTACTAAACGCACTCCTACCTCCAAATCCAAACTGGACCCCCAACTTACTCAAGTACTGCAAACTATACGTACTGGCATACATCAAGAACGACTCGCTCGACAAGAAGATTGCAAAAACACGCATTCCTATACCGAAACGCAGGTAAATCAACTACGAGCACTTCTACAACAAGTCATTACACGCCTTCCACACATTGACCCAACCAAAGAGCCCCCGAGAAAGATCCCACCCCCACGTCCGCAGATAGTTTCATAACTGCCCCAGTAACGGCACTACAGTGGAACTGCCGCATCTTTCAGCACCAGCGCACTACTTTACTGATGAAGGTTAAACAGTCCCAACCTCCCTTTATTCTCCTCCAAGAAACACACGGAACTCCGAGTATCCCCGGCTATGTTGCACATACGAACCCATCTATCACGCAAGTGACGCGCGGTAGGTCCCAAGTAAAATCAACTCTTACTCCAGGATATGCCGCCGTTCTTGTACAGTCCCACTTCGCTACCTCTCCCGTCATCCTCCCTGAATTCTCATCCTGTAATCACGAAGTCAATGCAGTTTTAACACGCCTCCCTTCTGGCCGCAAAATTATTCTCGTCTCAGCCTACTACAAACCTATCGACAGTTCCTCACGTTCCTCCGAGTTAGCCTGGATCCCGGCTCTCGTCACCCGTCACCCAAATATTCCAATAGTCATTTGTGGGGACTTCAATGCCCCTCACCCCCAATGGGGTTACAGCCGCACATCTGCTCGAGGAGGCTCTCTCACCGACACCATGGATCTCCACAATTTCATTCTTATCAATGAACCTTTCCAAAAGACAAGAATTGGCCTTCATAAAGCTCAGGAAGACACCACACCGGACCTCACTTGGGCAACACCCAATCTCATCAAAAGTTGGTCCCCCTACTCTACAACCTGGGGTAGTGACCACTTCCCCCTCCTTATGACGTTTCGCGGCAAGAAGACGCGCACCAAGCAAACACTATCACGACTAGACTGGGACACCTTCCGCGAATATATCGACCAAAAAGACCCCCCTGCCTCCTTTGATGATTTTGCGAATCTTATTCGAACTTGTACCCAAGCCGCCACCGAAAAAAATCGAGTGCTCTTCCGACACACCAGCTCTCGATGCCCACCTCACAAACCTCTGGAAAAAAGTGCACTATCTCACACAGCTGTACCACTCTACCGGCAAACGTCATACAATCGTTGTCCGCATCCGCCGCCAGTATAAACTCATCACGTCATATCAACGTTGCCTTTCCAATAACCACTGGAATGATCTCTGTGCAACACTCGGTCATAGAAAAGGCCTTCGGGCTCTGGAAAATTCACCAAAGCCTTGGACCTAAGAAAAAACAGCGACTTCCACTATTTGCTACCCTCACGCTCACAAAAGACCCAGTCAGCGTTGAACGTGATATCACTACGGCTTTCTTCCCCCACGCCCAACTCCATCCCTCTCCTCCTCTTCCACACATACCCATTTCATCGCCACAGGACGACCTCGACCTTCCCTTCGCCTTCAATGAACTTTACACGGCCATTAACCAAGGTAAACCCAAATCTGCCCCTGGACATGACGGTGTGACCTGGAAACACCTCCGCAACTTGCCAAAACCTGCCCTTGTTGCCTTACTTGGCCATGTTAAAGGCCAACTGCACTCAAATTTCACCTCGACCAAATTTATTTTTAATGCGTAGTAAGTACCCCCAAATCAGCTGTGACACAAGTGGCAGCCCCGTAAAACGCCTCGTTAATCAGCCGTAAGCGTTTAAAAAAGCTCCGCTGCAGACCACGCTGCACCTGCCGGCGGATCGCGTAAACAGCCATGACGCGCCTGTGACGTTCCAGCCGACGGGGGCTTTTTCCTCTGCTCAGCCACGCAGCCGGAGAACCGGTCGAGCTCGGCTGCGCACGTGCGCGCGTAGAGCTTGCGCGCAGACCTTCTCCCGAGCTGGTGACCGTCCAGCCGCTCGCTGGACGGCTGCAACGTCACTGCGATGGCCGCGCTCTGCTCGGTTTCGGTTTCAAAATCGCCGATTTTTGCTGGCCGCTTGCGGCGTCCACGCGCGTATTTCAGCTGTTGTATTTTGCATGTTGCTTTCTTTTAAAGCAGACTATACGAAAATAGGGTTTTCAAGAGGTCGAAATTTTGAGTGCAGTTGGCCTTTAACCGCTGCTGGGAAAATGGTGAAGTTACTGAGCATCTTAAGCTCACTTTCATCTTCCGTATTCCCAAACCCAAGAAGCCTGGTACCGGCCCAGCTGACCTCTCCAACCTCCGACCCATCTCTCTTACTCCTGTTTTCTACAAACTCATAGAAAGGCTAATCAATAACCGTATCACCCATTACCTCGAATATGTCAAACCACACTTTCACCCTGCACAGACTGGCTTCCGCCCTAACCTGAGCACTCACGATAGCCTTTGGCTATTACGTCGAGTGATCAATCGCTCCCATCACAACCACTCTCCTCCCGACTTGATCCTAGCAGTTGACCTTCGCAAGGCTTTTGATCGCGTTAACCAATCTGCCATACTAGAGGAACTGGCGCACGCCTACCCCAGCACCCGGGCACAAATCTGGATCCGCAATTTTTTGAACGCTCGGCCAATACGACTTCAAGGATCTCACCCAGGCTGGACTCCTCGCACTTACTACCTTGACCGCAGTGTACCTCAAGGATCCATACTTTCCCCGATACTATTTAATCTCGCCATGGTGAGGGTCGCTCGAAATCTCGAACGTGACTCTGCTGCACGATTCACAATATATGCAGACGATGTAACCATATGGACTGAATCAGCCGACTTTTCATGCTCTGAAGACATGCAAACCGAACTCCAAGCCGCCGCAAATAGCCTTGAATGCTCCTTGGCCTCTCTTGGTTTGGAATTAGCCCCCGAAAAAACCGAATTCTTACCTGTATTTGGCCACAAACCCCCTCCACACTATAACCTTCCAACTCTTCTTCTCGCCGGTACTCCTATAACAGCTAGTTTTCAACCCATACGACTACTCGGAATCCCAATCGGACACAAAAACAGCCCGTCAATATGGGTAGAGCAACTGAAAACTAAATGGAAAACAATTCAACATGCCATACATCGCCTCTCGAACAAATTTGGTGGAGCAAGCCAGAAGGCAACCCAAACTTTAGCCCACGCTGTCGCAATTGGTACCATAACTTACGCAGCCCAAACCTACGACCTCAACAAAACGGCCGTGAGAACGCTTCAACACCTGCACCGAGCCACCATTCGCGCCATCAGCGGACTACCAAAACATACTCGTCTGGAGAGCTTGCAAGCTGCAGTTGCTCTTCCCCCACTGGAAAATATAATTAAAGAGCAAGTGAATCAATCCCTCCATAAGCGCACATTAACTCATCAAGGTGTCTCTATCGTCGCCTGGGATAATCTCAAGCCGCCTGAACCCCCCGACATCCCATCGCCTCTCGCTCCGTGGAGCCGCCCTTCTGTCACGGACAAGAGGATTGCAGTCATTGATCACTCTCCAAGCAGTCCCGATCACATCCCGCACGTATTACTAGAAATCAATACCTCCAAGCAAACAAGTGTATACGTCCTCAACATTTACAGTACGCCCCAGGCTAGACGAGACACATTTGACCACCTATTCGACAGCACCCTCTCTTTAGCAAAACGGACCAACAGCCCCGTGCTTATAGTGGGCGACTTCAACGCGGCACACCCTACTTGGGGCTACATGACAGAAACTCCCCAAGGGACGAAAGCTAGCCCTGACAATAGCCAGGTGCCATCTTACGGTTCTTACAGAACCTGGCCAGCCCACCCACATGGGTAACAGCGTTACACGGGATACATGTCCGGACCTCACTCTAACCCATGGCCTCAGCAACCACAGGTGGTCTAACCTTGGGGAGACACTCGGCAGTGATCACTGCATCCTCTTCACTGAGATAGCGGACGTCGGCGCCAAGGTTTCCAACCGATCGGTCGCAATCACCGACTGGGTCGCCTTCCGCAAGCGTCGTGCCCAACCGAGTGGCGATAGCTCACCCGACACTGACCCTCTGTCAACTACTGGAGACCCCGAGCAATCGCCTCTTCCTTCCCTCCCAGAGTAGATTAAACAAATTCAAAGTGATCTGGCAGACACTACTAGAACCGTACAAACAAGAGCTCACATGCCAGACGTGGACAGCCACCTTCTTCATATTTTGGATGCCCACCGTAGCCTCAGCAAACGATGGCGAGGGCAAGGGCACAATCGGAAACTTCGTAAACGGATCGCCTTGCTCACCGCCGAAGCCGAACGCTACGCAGCAGAGTTGACACGGGCCAACTGGCAAAATTTCTGCAACCAGCTACAAGGAACACTTGGAACAGCAAAGACATGGTCGCTGCTACGCAGTCTCCTCGACCCCAAGCAGACCAAACAGAAACCACGAAAGCCATCCGTACATTACTCCACCGGGAAAACCTTGACAAAGATACCCTTCTCGCTACACTGAAACAGCGCTATATCAGCGTCGGTCCCCACCCCCAGTATCGGCCTTACCCAGACACCTCTGACACGAATGTCCTGCTCGATGCTGACATCACAGAGGCAGAAGTGAGAGCGGCCCTTCAGCACCTCACAAAAAGCACTGCACCGGGAGCGGACGGCATCCAATATAAGTTACTTCGCAACCTGGACGACCGCGCCATAACCCAGTTGACGGCTTACTACAACGATGCGTGGCGCAAGGGCACTCTACCACAGGAATGGAAGCACGCGGACATAATCCTGATACCCAAACCGGGCAAACCTCTTTCATTTGGCAACCTCCGCCCCAACTCACTTACTTCGTGTCTGGGCAAGCTTCTCGAGCATATAATTCTTGCTAGGCTGCAACCACATCTCGAAGCCACCCACTTTTTCCCCGACACAATGTTCGGTTTTTGTTCCCACCTGGGCACACAGGATGTGCTCCTCCAACTCAAGCACGACATCCTGGATCATCCCAACAGAGCCCAAACTCGCGCCGTTCTGACACTCGACCTAAAAGGTGCGTTTGATAACGTCGCACACGACCTCATTCTTGACAATCTGGCATCATCAAATTGTGGAGAACGCACATACAATTACGTCAGAGCCTTTCTGGCTGATAGGACAGCCACCATAGGGTTAGGTGAGCACCGCTCACCACCCTTTCAACTGACTGGAAGAGGAACGCCCCAGGGCTCAGTTCTATCCCCGATACTCTTCAATGTGGCCATGGCTAAGCTGCCTCCTCTACTCAACGCAATTCCGGAGCTTCGCCACGCGCTGTGCGCGGACGATGTGACCATGTGGGCAACACGCGGATCGGACGGCCAAATACAGGACGCCCTGCAAGAGGCAGCAGATGTAGTTCTGAACTATGCCTCTCTGGGGGGCCTGTCTTGCGCAGCGGAGAAGTCCGGCCTTCTTGTGTTGCCTCCCCGCATGCGACCAGTAACCAATCCAGAAATATCCGTTTACCTTACCAGTAATTTGATCCCGTGCGTCACCCGAGTCCGAGTCCTAGGACTCCATCTACAGTCTAACGGCCGCGCCACGCACACAGTTCACCTCCTCAAAACCCAAATCACGCAAATCACGCACATGATCCGTCGCATCTCCAACAGACGCGCCGGCCTCAAGGAAGCAGACACCCTCCGCATAGTTCATTCCTTACTCATCAGCCGCCTTGCCTACCACGTCCCCTTTCACAATTTGCTGCGCTCCGAACTCCAGCGCCTCAACACTGCCTTACGGACGGGAATTAAAGCAGCCCTGGGACTTCCCCCCTACACTTCTACACAACGTCTCCTTCAATTGGGTGTCCACAACGCGATAGAGGAAATTATTGAGGCACAACGAGCTGGTCAGCTTATCCGCCTTAGCACTACCCGCACCGGTCGTCACGTGCTCGCCGGCCTGGGATACCCCGAGCCGTCGTCACCTCTCCCACCAAGCCCTGTGGCTCTCGCCCCTGTCCTTCGTGCACGTTTACAAGTTGCCCCGCTCCCCAAGAACATGCACGCGGAAACCAACCAGGGCCGACGCCGCGCCCGAGTCGAAGCGCTAGCCCGCCGGTACGGTCAGGACCCACATGTGATTTACACCGACGCAGCCAGTTATCCAGCCAACCCCAACGCTAAAGTGGCAGTGGCCTCTGCAGTTGCTGACAATGCGCAAACAACTTGCTCTGTACGCACCGATTCCATCAGGGTGGCCGAGGAAACAGCCATAGCATTGGCTGTGTCCCACATCACCACCGCTCGACCCGCGGAAGCTGACGACGACGATACCTGGGCAATTATAACAGACTCGCAAGCCGCCTGCCGGGCATATTCTTCTGGAATCCTCTCCATCCAAGCAAACAACATTCTTCGTCAATCCGATCCATCCAAGCTTCCCTTCATTCGTATCGTCTGGACCCCTGGCCATGCCTCCCTTCCTGGAAATGAGCACACACACGCGCTCGCCCGAGAAATGACCCACCGGGCGTCAGAGGAAGCGGACAGACAGATCCGGGGTGGCTCCAAGACATTAGCTTCCATCATCCCATCCCACGAACATCTCAACTATGCAGTCACACTCGCCTACTACCGCACACAAAGAAAAACACTACCTCCACCCCACCACTCCCTATCCCGCGCCGACGCCACGTCATGGCGGCAGCTCCAGACACACACGTTCCCAAACTTACACCACAAACACCTCTTCTACCCCACCCAATACGCTGGCAACTGCACGGCTTGCCAGAGCCCCACTCCCACCCTCTACCACTCTGTATGGGAGTGTCCGCGTCCACCACACGGGCTCACCCCTATACGCATCCCCACCCTCTCCTCTTGGGAGGCTGCTCTGTCCAGCACTGCCCCGCAAGACCAACAATGGCTGATCGAGCGGGCCCGCTGGATAGCGTCCGCCATTGGAGTCCTGGACTGAGGACCCCACTCATAGAGGCTGCTGTTCGGCTAACAAATGATCAATAAATGTTTTCACCACCACCTACGGCCACCCATCCCGTCCCGCGCAACGCCCGCCCCGTCCGCGCTGCCCGCATCAACGCTCTGCGAAACAGTAAACTCCCCCACGAAATTGATATTTACACCGGCGCGAGCATTTCTCCTCCACTAGTTGGCACCGCATGGGCTTTTCCTGACCTCCCTTCCATCCAAGGCAAACGATCCCTTAATATTCCATGTGCTACCATCCTCGAAGCGGAACTCCATGCCATTGTTCAAGCCATAGACTACCTCATGTTTGACTTTCACTCCTCCGTGCCTCCCCAGATACGCATCCTGACAGACTCTTTTGAAGCCCTACAGGCTCTAAAATGTCCTACGTCGACCAATACCATCGCCAACAAAATCACTCATCAGATCTCCATCTTGAAATCTAGCGGCATTCATGTTCGCATCGACTGGTCACCTGGACACGAGGAGTCATCACCGGGGAACCAGGCAGCCCAGTCGGCTGCGCGGGAGTTTATAACCTCTAGTCCTCCGCTGCTACCCGACTTGGCTCCTCCACCTACTGAGACATTACCACCAGCGATACAGCTTCTACGTTACAAAAAGGAAAAAAAAAGACCGTCTCAAGGCCCTGACTCCAACCGGCTTTTTATCCGCCCTGTCCCCACTCCCACGATCAGCAGAAATTTTCACAAACCAATATTTTGCTAATGCTAGCCTTACCCCTGAGACCTTGCGTAAATGGTACACCCCGTCTCTACCGCCTCGATGTCCCTTCTGCGCCTCCCCCCTCCCGCCAATCTCCAGCACCTAATTTGGCACTGCCCGAAGTTCGCGCGCTACAGAACCTTCAAGCCTCCTCCAAATACAACCTCTCTTTACATCGACCCTCGTACACTGGAACCCTCCATGCTGGCTCTAATTGCACACTTGTCCCTAAAAAGCGGTCTAGCGCGAGCAGTCTAGAGTCGTGAGCCTGCTCTCCTCACCCCACGCGGCCTCTTTAGCATTCTTAAGGAGCCCACCTGTTTTGGGTCGAACTGTACACATTTAAGACGTCCCAAGTTACAAACCCCCCACCTTCTACTTCCCCTTCCCCCACTTGACGTAGAGTCTTCCTGCCACAATAAAGGCTACCTCCTCCTCCTTCTTCAGGTTATTTGACCCCCTTCAATAAACGTCCATCACGTCAATGTCGTCCGGGCTTAAGTAAGGTATTTTTTGTGGTGTGGCAAAACAGTAGATAGACGGCTAGTTGGTTGAGACTGATCATTTCGAAAAACAGCGTGAACGAGACAGGACACAAGGAGGAGGAACGATGACAGCGCGCGCAACTCACAAGTGAAGTTTATTAGAAAGCAACGCTTGTATGTAACATCCGGAACAGCCACGTGTGGCGACCGAGCATAATCACATCTTTGATCCATTAAACAATTCCACGTGCTCAGCACTCCACTATACAACCTATTCCGCACCACGACCATACAAGAAATCAAATTCCCGTTTGCCAAAGAAACCAGGCCACATTAGCTGAACGGTTTCCACAGAAAGAGTTCAAAAATTCCGAGCAAACGCTCGTCCCCCTGCACCCTCGAATACTCTTTGAGCCTCACCCGAAAATCCGGTGGACCCGCGTACATTGTACATACTTTAGTGCCCCAGCATTTATGGCCCTTCGGGCGGCAAAAGACCTCACTACGCACAAAACATGACCAAGTATCCAAGCATAACCACGCAGAAAAATGGACCGAGTCTCCAAGCATAACCTTGCATAAACTCAGCCAAACCACGAATAAGCTAGGTGGGGCTGCCAGTTTTGTTGTCTGCCCAGTCTCCGCGCCACTAGTGCGAAGCTTCCCTAATTTTTTCTTTTTAATAGGCGATCAATCGCATGTGGGAGTATTGGCGATGTCTTATGTATTCGGTCTAAAAGCTGATCAATCAATCAATCAATCAATCAATCAATCAATCAATCAATCAATCAATCAATCAATCAATCAATCAATCAATCAATCAATCAATCAATCAATCAATCAATCAATCAATCAATCAATCAATCAATCAGTCAATCAATCAATCACTCAATCACTCAATTAGGTGCATTTTGCCATATGTACAGCAAAAAAAGGTGGCGGAGAAAAGGCTGCGCTTTCACAGATTGACAATGCTCCAGCCAGCTTCCTATCTCAGTTATGGGAATCTTCAATGACATTAGTCACATTGAAGTTAGTAGGCAAAATACTGTGAAATACCACTTCTAATCACCATTTGCTTAGAAACTCATTATGCATATTAACTCTCTTTTGCCACAGTCTCGCCTTCCCTAAATCACTTCTTCCAAGAACTGAGAATGATGGCGTTGCCTCGGATTATGCAGTGTTTGTAGAACGGGCAAGGAGACAACCCACAGCATTGCTTCAGCAAAATAATCGTTAGATCCAAGTTTAGTGCGAACTTTGTTTGATTTGTTTGTTTGATTGGGAAAGACAAATATATTGCCTCTCAAAGCATTTCCCGCACTCGCCGATATATACCGCCACGTGACATTGCCAAGTTGCCAACCATGCTGTGTGGATTGGGTAATGCTCCCAAACAAACGCAGGTACGAAATTCTGACCTAACGACGTGGATCAATTTAGGTGCGAAATTTGTAGCAGAGTGACGCAGAAATGCCATTCATTTCAGTGTGACCATGTGTTTTCAAATTGAAAAAAAAAAAGATTTCCGGAGTTCTGGGCAGCCACTATCTACTTGGAATGTTGAATGTTCAGCTGGGTTGTATAATTTTGCTCGGATCTAACTGTGAGCATAGTTCGCCATGAGAAGCATGCATGGAATTTATTGGACACGCTGTTACTCGGATTCAACCTGCTTTAGCATTGTTGAAGGGGAATAATAAAATTAGCTCTGCATTCATCTGGACGTGGTCAGCGTGCTCACAACTGTTTTCTTGTCTTCTCTGCCAAATACATCGTAAAAACTTTGGGTATAGAGCACGCCTATTCAGAAAGCAGGTACAAAAATTGTGTTTTTTGTTTCAAGCTTTTGATTTGTTTAAGGGTTGTGTCTTACAGGATGTCATTGTTTCAGCAAGGTCTATGTGATAACCATCAACGCATTGCAGGTGTTTGAACTGCCCATCCACTTGATCGAAAAGCGCTGTGTATACATCCGAGTTACCAAGGAATGCGTTGAAGAGTTTGGGCTGAAGCCACGAACCAGCTTTGAAGCAGAGGTACGTTGTCAGAAGGATTCATTTTTCTAAGTGCGCGCAGATATTCGTTTTTTCTCAAATATTTAGTTTGTTGTAAGTTATTTGATGTATACCGTGACCAGTAAGTCGTAATTTTGGTAATTTTTGTGGTTTCAAAGGGTTCTGCATTCGTTGCACACAGGAGAAAAAGTAGAAATTTGGTTGACAAATATTAGAAGTGTATTTACGTGTAAGATAGCGTAGCACACTTTCAGGTGAGCAAATACTATAAGATCGATGCTAAGAATGGTTAGCTTTACTTTTTTGGTACTTGCAAAGTGAACCACTGAAGACGAAAAAACCAGAGAAGTGGCTGATTGAGGAAACCCGGGTGCAGAAGTCTGCTTTTTTAGTTTTCATAGATTTTTTGTTGTCTTTGTGAAAGTGCATTCACCGTGCTAGTAAATTAGGCTTCTGCATGTGCCTGCGTTTTGTACTTCTTTGCTTTGTTCGTGTTTTGAGGCTTCTAGAGAAGTATTAAAAAGGAAATGAGATTATTGTGACGCTCCTTTAACTTTTCTCGCACACAAGAGAAATACAATTTGAAACGCGTTTTTGGCTCACAACCAGATACAATCAGAGAGTTGTTTCAAAGGCAGCATTACCGTCATTTAATGGGGGCATCACCTTGTTCTCTCCCGTCTCTATGTTGCAAGTTGGTAAAGATGGTCAGAGACCGGCCGATAGGCAGGGCTTGCCATACTCCAGCGTGAAGTTTTAATGTTCACGCGTGCTTTTCATTTGAAAAAACACTGCAGAATAGAGATGTGAGTGGCTAAAGAAACCAAAACAGCATTAAAAAACAAAACAGCTCAGCTTTTTTTTTTGTTTTCTTCAACCTAGATAGCACCTAAAAAAGAAAAACAGACCTTCTCCGGGGAAATTCGTAGTGATTCGACCAACCTGCAGATAGGGAAACACTTTCAGAAACCGATGATTTGACGTAAATCATGCGCGGAGTTTGAGGGCGGAAGCTGTGCTGAGACTTTAATGATGCAGCATAGAACAAATGTATTGTTTTCAGTGTTACCGAAAAAAATCATCTGGAGGTAATGTCTAATAGCATAGAACAAATGTATTGTTTTCAGTGTTACCGAAAAAAATCATCTGGAGGTAATGTCTAATAGGGGATTGAAGGCGAAAGCCAGCGATTATCGAAGACTTCTTCACTGCTGCATCGCGTTTGCGATACTGTCACGTTAATCTGTTATGCGGCACGCATCCGTATAATTCTTGTTCCATCTTGGCACTGCAAGGGTTAAAGGTTTATGGCTGCGGTTCTTGGAGACCTGGCTTAAAACCCCATTAGAACCCAAATAAGTTTGTTTCTGTAGATATTATATTTGCTTGTTTTCTCATTACAGCGGCCGTAATTTGGTTTCATTCGTGTAGTCGCCAGCAACTACGGTCACGTTTCGCTTTTAATGAGACATCTAAGGCTTTTGGGGACAATGGTAGGCTGCCATTCATTATCTGAGCTTGTCCCTGAAGAAGAAAGTGTATGACAGCTGCACCTTACCGGTACTCACCTACGGGGCAGAAACTTGGAGACTCACGAAGAGGGTTCAACTTAATTTTAGGACGACTCAGCGAGCAATGGAACGCAAGACGATAGGTGTAACATTAAGGGACAATGAGAGAGCGGAGTGGGTCAGGAAACAAACGCGTGTAAAGGACATATTAGTGGAAATTCAGATGAAGAAATGGACGTGGGCAGGGCATGTAATGCGAAGGGAAGATAACCGTTGGTCATTAAAGGTAACAGAGTGGATCCCTAGAGAAGGCAAGCGTTGCAGGGGGCGGCAGGAAGTTAGACGGGCAGATGAGATCAAGAAGTTTGCGGGGATAAATTGGTCGCATATTAGCACAGCGCCGGGATAATTGGAGATTAATGGGAGAGGCCTATGCCCTGCTGTGGGCGTAAATAGGCTGGTGGTGTGATGATGATGATGATGATGATTATTATGAAATGATGATCTAAGGCTTTTGCCTCAAGAAGTACGTCGATTTTTTTATAAACTTGCGCGGATTCGCCTTTCTTCAACTTTGAGGTTTAAAAAAAACATGAACAGAACTTGTCCTTTTCACACCTCTCGAAATATCCCGAAAACTTACACCTCTAGTAGTGAACAGCTTCCAACACCATTCTGTGACAGCCAAGTTGAATGGTAGCTTCCTGTTGATTCTGTCAAACCAGAATGTTCCCATCCTGACAAAATAGAAGAGATGTTTCACAAGGCCTCAATCTGTTGTGTATCCACGTCCACGGTTCAAGTAAAGTGGGCTTGACCTCGTAGACACGTGATGGTTCTTCTCTTTGTGGGCGAAAAAGGGTGGGAGGGCGAAAAGGACACGAGCAAGTCACTGGGCTCTGCAGCTACGCTGTACTGGAATAGTTGTGCAGCGTTGTGATTGAGTGAGCTGTGTGGGTTGTTTGAGTGCAGGATCACGTGATGAGTGAGGCAAACAATCTTCCTATTCACGAGGTACAGTATTGCAGTCGTTAAGTAGTACTAAGAAGCAAAGTCATACTTTCAAGAATAAAAAAGCTTTTTTTATGGCTAGCAGCTCTGTCACATACACATCCAGCCCTTGTTAGTCCCGTAGGTGTCACTTCCAAAAACAAAACCCACCCCAACCCCGCCGTTGTGTGCGTGCAGGTGCAGTTTCAGCTGGACCGGCTGCCCCTGTGCCGGATGCACTATGCCGTCGACAGGCTTCCCACGACCAGCCTTGTCCTCCCCGAGTTTCGCATCCGACCCTCTCCGTGCCCGCGGTGAGTGTACTTGGACGGTAGAATGGGCAAGTCCGGTTAGCTTTATTGAAGCCAGTTTTATACACTGGGGGAATGGGGCTCAGGGAATAAAAAAAGGGGGGGGGGGAAGAGGAAGAGATAGGAGTGGGAAAGCGCGTACTCTAGTCCCATTTCGGGCACTATAGTCTTTCACGCAAGTACGTTTCACTCAGGAAACATAAAAGACCGATGACTTAGAATAGCTTCCACCGTAAATGTTCGATTGTCCAATCGGGTCAGCGCGGTGGCAAGCACGCTCCTCTCCGATGAGTATTCGGGGCAGCGACACAGCACATGTTCTATAGTTTCTTCCGCCCCCCAGGCGTCACAGTGGGCGCTGCTGCCCATCCCTATGAGGAAGGACAGTGTCTCCTCTTATGACAAGCTTCACAGCTATAAACAAATACTTTGCTTGGAAGGCATTCTTCAGAGGTATAAAGGTGTTCGTAGGTGTAAATATGTCTCTTATGGCCTTTTATTAAAGCATTGTTTTAATTGGCAAATGCGTGCCACATCAAGTGGTTCAGACGGACACACGGTTCTCCGCATTTGGTCCACAAAGAAATGCTTACTCACTTAATATGCCGTTTTTAGTGGATTGTAACACCAGGTTTTTCCTAATTTTTGTAGCTGCAGTGGACCCTTGCGTTACATTTGAAAATTGCAATTCAAGTTGCCAAAAAAGCGCAATTGTGCACCCAGTTATCATTGACAGCTACACTTTTAGCCATTTCGCGATCTAAGGTGGCAACATGTAGCATGTCTGTTTTGATTCCCTACAATGCAAAAGGGATTCTCTTCGTTTTCTTCTTTTTGTGCGGTGGTAGTGAAGCGCAACAAACCCTACTTAGGTCTACACAGTACGACGCAAAAACAAACCAAAGTGCTGCGGACGCCGTCAATGCGGTCAGGCCGTCCCAAGTGTTACCACACCTCTTGGGCTCCCGTTGCTATGGCAACGTGTTGCACTCAGTATGACGCCCGTTTCAAAAGAAGCTATTTTACGGCTGAAGAAATCGGCAATTCAGCTGTCTCCGGAAGACTCAATGCATCGTCCATCCGCGGATGGAGGCTCCAGCGGAAGCGTCTTTTCACATGCACAGCGCAAACGTCTCACGACGGTCAGTGTAGAACTGATACACATTAAGGCAGGCGTCGTCGCTCGACTGATGGGCATCCCGCAAACGAGGTTCAAAGCGTCACAGGTAGACATCTAGTCACACTTTTTAAAAGAGAAATGTGCTTTTTCATGCTTTTGCTGGTCTCGCGTGAGTGTTTTGGCGTTTTTTTTTTGAAGCGACAAAAAGTTACCCTCGCGTTACTTTTCGCAGTTTCATATTTTCTTTCTGGATAACTAAACATTCACTCTTCGTGTTACAATCTCCGTCGTGGTACAATCGAGCAAATACGGTGCCTCATGCAAAGATATCTCTAAAGAGCTATGTAGTGTTGTTCGGTTTCGGGTAAATCCCGAATTTACCCTTTTTTTGCACCCCGACCATGTTTGAAAAGCACTGGGTTGAGCCGGATTTCTCCCGGAATGGAACTTTTTAAAGTAGCAATCTGCCCAATCGGGCGCTGACAGACCACCGCTCTCAACCGGTACTTGCTAGAAGCAAGCCCCACAAATACGGCATTAGAACTCATTGAGTATTCGCCTGACTCTAGCGCTCGCTACCGCAGGCTGGCAAATGCAGCACTGGCACTGTTGGGCCCAACTAATAGAAGCTCTAATGTCGAGAGAACTTTCTTACGGCTGAGATACGTTCAACGATGGGACAGGTCTCGAACAAAGACTGACCAGTCTACGTAGGTGGGACCGTATACGCTGCATCAATGATTGTATGCGTGACTATGACCTCTCTGTCAAAAACAAAACTAATGCCCACTTGCCCGCTCATTGTCTGGCCTGCATGATTGGTGAGTGTGTATGTGCCGCTGTTACAAAAAGTTAAGTTTCTGCGGAGTTGCAGCGACATGAAGGCACGGGAAACTTTAGAGGCCTGTCATATAAGAATGAAGGAGGATGAATGCGTGAGTGACACATCAGTGTTCCTTCATAAACCACCGCTTGCACATCTTGACGCTAGTCTGTCGAAATGTAATGGAGCTGCTTCTAAAGATTGCTATGGTTGTGAGAAGTGCGCATGAGCGGCCTGATAATAAGTGCACCGATATTTGTGTGATCTGTCCAGTACATTTAGTTTGTTTGCGCTCGTCCCGTCCTTCGCGCATGTATTGTCATATTCGCGCAAAGCCAGTGTTTATTCTTCAAAACGCACCAACTCACCCAACACGAAGTTCTTGTAAAGTCCGACATGATGCGCATGTGGATAATTATGTAAACAAGGACGAGTAGGCAATAGACGGCCAGCTTTTGGGGAATAAAATGTTTCATTTATTGGAGGTTATCAATGCTTTCTGATGTCATCCTTACTGATTCATTTCCAAACAAACTTTATCGAAAGTATTTGCTAGAAAACCTTGAAGCTCCTCAATTACCAGCGTTAAAGTTAAGAAGCTTGTGATAGCCTCTCATTGAATAAACTAAGTGTATTACTTAGTACATATCTTGATTTAACCTGAAAATTCCGAAATTCGTAATAGGTATGCCGTAAAGTCCGATTTCTTCCAATTTATGAGTTTACAATATAGCACCCGATTTTTACCGCCCGATTTTAAAGAAATATAAAACCCGAAAACGAACAACCCCAGCTATAAGTAACCAGGAATCTCTCCTGGCTTGCCTCACTCCCAGCGCGGAGGCTGCATCCTCCCCTCTCCACAATTTCTCTGGGAGGGAAGGCGTGAGGTCGTACAGTTTTGCACTTCTCAGCAGGGAATTACAGGTTTCCTGGCTGTCGTAACCGTTCTTTTCAAATCAAACGGAGAAACAAAAATGATCTTGTATATGAGAATACCATATAACACACTTCATTCATTAAACTGCGTAGTGTAGCCCAAATAAAATAGATGAACCCACTTCAGTTTCCATTTGATGTTTGATGCGGATGCAAGAAGTGTTAAAAAAATTTACGTTTCACGCTACAGAACCTCAGCAGTAATTGCACAGAGACCAGCACCACGAAGTTATCACTGTGTTAACTGGATGCTAGCGTAGCAGTGAATAGATGAAGCAGAACTAGCGGCCCCAGTGCAGTCGCCCAGTCAGGGTTCGTGGTGGTGGCTTAAGTCAAGGGCCACCAATCGCACAAACATAATTCAGTGATGACGTAGAGATGTTGCCTGCTTAATCTGTTTTCTTTAACAATGCCTAGAATTTGTTTGAAGCCTGTAATAAAATTGGTGTCATTCGTATCTGAACAAATGAGTGTTTTTAATAAAGCGGATTTGTATTTTGCCTTCATGTCCCCTCTACTGCGTGTGTAGAAGCATGACACAGTGAAGTACAGTGTTCCTAAAGAGGGTAGGCATTCACTGCATACATATTTAAAAAACACATAATTCTGATTATGGAGCGTTTTTTTCTACTTTCTGATATTCACTTCAGTGTCAATATTTTCCCACTGATTTATATGCAGTTTTTGTATTCACAAATGTGCGTTGAAACAGCTTGTTTCCGTACCATGGTCCTCCTCACTGATTTGCTTACATCGGCTGGGATAGGAGTTTTGGCGTGGTGGCCGCTAATAATCCACAAGGCTTTGTCTCACGCCGACCATTACAGAGGAATCAAAGCTGTAGACTTCCGCTAAACTCAGATAATAAGTTTGTGATCTGAAGTTGACAGTGGGGCCACAAAAAAAAGAAGCACAAATGGTTCGACAAATTTGCTTGCGTAGCTGATTGTGCTGCTTCCATTTTCCCTATTGGTTCATGCCTGCTTTATATTTCTTAGCTTTGCAGAAGAGGCCATAGATTGTGCTACAAGAAAGGGTGTTGGCTATAGAGTTTCAATCTGTCACTGCGATACCTCTCCATTATTTTGCTTGTCACATGGCTTATTTTTACTCCTGAAGCCAAAATTAACAAACAAGGCGACATTTGTTCTCTTGTTAATCTTGCGTGATGCTTATAAAAACTCCGTGACAAAAAAAAAGCTCTTGGAGCTCCGTTCTAGAGGCAACTTTCCAGTCTGTTTGTCAACCAATGCTTAGGAAATGTAGAATGCTCTTACCTAGTACACGATGGGACGGTGTAAGTGTGACTCATCTGGAGTATATGTTAGCATGAAACTCTATGATGGTGCCCGACGGTGTCTGAAGTGGATGTTCAATCACCTTGTCTTGTCTCGGCTGTGGCAGCGAGTGGGAGCAGAGCTGGGACCCTCGCCTCAGCGAGCAGCAGCAACGAACCATGGAGGCTATACTGTCTCCGTTTCCCGTGGTCGGCGTTCCCCCTGTCCTGGTGGAAGGACCTTGTGGCACGGGGAAGACCTTCGTTTTGGCGCAGGCACTCTTCGAGGTCATCGGGCGGCTGCCTGACTCCCGGGTGCTGGTGTGCACCCAATCGAACAGGTGAGAATTTCCTTGGCGCGACATAATCACCTGAATGATATTGTCCAGGGGCATGGTTAAGTTTTGACCGTTCAATTTCCGTTTCAAAGTGCCCATTTCAAGAGTAAGCCCTGCCTGGCTGAGGGCAAGTGACCTGGGAGTTTCGCAACTCAAGCAAGGCGAGGCGTGGGTTTCTGCGCACGTCATTGGTCAGAGGCCTCATAAGTACACCTATGCCAATACTGAAACGGGTTCGAAATTGACATGTTGAAACGCGCAAACTCGGAATTCCACCCCAGGAGTGTGCCAAGGATAGTCCACTAAGGGATTGGTGAGAGGGCAAGACATAACGACAGTCATCTGTAGCTAGTATCGCTCTTGTGGTTCACTCTTTAGTAGTTAGAGGAGGGGGGCATGACGTGGCAATGCGACACATTATTCTCTCCCCTCCTCCCTACAGTGATGAGAAGTGGTTCTCTGTAATACCGACAGTGGTGCAGAAGAGCATATGCAGGAAAATTTTTGATTCGGTTCTTGGGCACCTTAATTTGTGTGACGTGCCCATGAGAGGGGGACCAAAGAGAGAGGGGGTGGTGAACCAGCGTAATGGTGGAGTGTTTTCATTGATTTCAACAGCGAGTTTGTGAAGGAGAAAGTTGTGCGGTTGTATCTCTTAAGAGTTGACGTTTTCTGTTTCATGTGTCTCAGCGTTGTCTGCGCCAGCACAATCTTGCGTGGATGTTTTTGCTAGGACACTGTAGCAGTTTCCGCTGACATCTAACAAACCATGTGTTCGGTGTTAGCAATTATTCCTTTGAACTTTTTTCGGTATTGACGGCCAGACTTTTCCCCAAAGATGGAATGGCCAGGAATGGTGCGATGAGACCATCATTTCTTAAGCGTGCGGGGTGTACTAGCCGTGGGTTTTGAGCCTATGGATATTTTTTGATGCATTACACGTCTTAAAAGCTTGTCTGCATTGCCAATATGCTAAGTTGGATGCTTGGCATAACATGCGTGCTTCAAGCTTTGACGCCGCTAAACAAGTGGGGCTGGGAGTTGGAGAAGTGCCGCAGAAATTATGAAGATTAGGTGACGTCTTGGAGCATGGATGCTAGAATGGGAGACAGGGGTCAAGAAACTCTGAAGCATTATTCGACAATATCTGACACCACCACGGAGTGTTGTTTTGGGTTATCTGGTTTGGGAGAGACAGATTTGAAATATTTTTATCGTGCCCAATCCTGTCTTTGCACTTCATCTTCTCAAAGCTGAAATTATCTCTGAAAGACGGAAAGGTCTTCGTGCATTCATTTAATATTGGCTTGACTTGACAAGGGAGCTCGATGGACTGCATCCTAAAGGGGAGTTCTTTACTGAAAATATTTTTCGCCCTCCTTCTCAGAAGTGCATGATTGTTTCGTGTGGGAAAAGCTCTAAAGGGTTCAAAATCCAACTTTGGAAATTACTTTGGCGTGTTCCAATCCAGCAGTGGAATGGCTAAAGGCCGAGTTATGCAATACAGCAAAACCCCGCTCGTACGTTTTCACGGGGCTGAAAAAATAGGCGCAAAAAATATACCAAAAAAATAAACTCAAACTCAAACTCAAAAGCCGGGAAACGCAAGAGCCATGGAACTAAATAAAAGGACTGCACAATTCAACTGTACCTGCCCTCACTGCTCGCTTATCAGTTGAAAAAAGTCTTGCAGCATTGTATGCCGCATTTTCTTGACGCCACAGATTAAAACAAGCGCACGCCCACTGGTGTCCACGTATGCCTGCACACGGAGATAAGCCGCTGACAACCGCTTACGTGCGACCGCAACGAGGCAGTAATAAGAAGTTCACAATATAAAACAGCTGAGATGGCCACAACTCGGCAAAAACAGCAATCGCAGGCAGTGAAACAATGATTGTACTATACAGCCATCATGTTCCTAATATATGCAATAGAGAGGAATGTGGCGCCAGCGTCTATGCGGCTCACATTAAGGCCGTCTGTGAGCTAGCAAATGTTTTCGGGTGTGCCTATGAAAACGTCGTCTTCGCGGTGAACCGGTGCATCGACCGTCAGCTAGGTTCACAAAACTCGTAGTTGAGCGACTACGTTCATACTTGAACAAGAAATAAAACGTGACGTTAAACAGTCGTGGACGAAGAGAAGATAGGACGGATACAGGCGCCCGTATCTGTCGTATGTTTTCGTCACCGAAGTACGCTTGGTTTCTGTTTTTTATCGTCAGTTACAACTTTCCCGGCGGCATATTGCCCATTCGGTCATACGTTCCTGGGATATCTTAGGGATGTTAGAATGGGATGTCTTAGAAGCCGGGAAAACGCAACAAACAGGAGCATAACAGCATGGTTCTACTTGTACTACAGTCAAACTCGATCTAACGAAACCTGCTCTTACAAATTTTCTTATCTACCGGACAAATTCGGATTCCCCCGCAGGTGTCTATACGGCTGAATGCGGTTAGGAACTCGAACTAACGCAATAGAATCACTGCCACCCCAATTTAACGAAGAATTTAGAGAAACAGGTACGTTTAAAAATGAAAAATTTTTAATGCGTTACACAGAATGCCACGAATATTTTGCCCCTCGTCACAAAAAAAAACAAGGACACTAGTTTTTTTTTTCTGCGGAGCTATGCGATATAAATTCAGTAGTCCCTTGCATACCTCGGCAAAACTAGACGCCACATACCCACACTCACACACAAAAATATATTTTTCTCACCCACTCACTCACACTCACGCTCACCAGTCGCCCTCACCACTCGCACTAATTAGCACTCACGCTCACGCTCACCACTCACCGTGACCAATCGCACTCACTTGCGCTCACGCAAACCACTCGCCTTCCCCACTGGCACTCACTCGCGCTTACGCTCACCACTCGCCATCACCACTCGCACTCACTCGCGCTCACCCTTCACCGTCTACCCTCGCACGCGACGAGTGTGTGCAGCAGACCCTCCATGAGTCATGAAACCGATCAGTACTGGTGCATTACGGCCTCAGAAAGCCATCCAAATCATATTCCTAAATCAACACGCCACCAGAGAATTAATTCTAGATGCCCCATGGCAGGAGCTCAGTGACGACATATTTCCGAAGATAAAAGCAATCCTGCCACTAATGATCATCACAGGGAGCGCCTCCTGCGAAGAATTGCCAACAACGAGTACAAGCGCAATAGTGGCGCTCACCGCGGTATAGGCCCCGCAAATGGGGCGGGTAGCGCGAGTGCACTCGCGAGTGGTGAGCGGGGCTCACCCCGCGTGGGGCTCGCACTCACTCGCACTTACACTCTCCAGTCCAACCCGAGGCGAGGCTCACTCACCACTCACTCATGAGGGGTCAGGAGGGTGTAAGTGCACTATTGAGTGAGCCTGCCAACCTATGGTCCTGGCCAGCACGCTTTTCACAATCTTGAACGGAAGGAACCGCATCATCTATACGCCTCTTCGTCTGAAGTTGCGGTGACGACAACTTCAAGAAGACGTATACCTCTCATGAGAAGCCGGAGGAAACCCTGTTTACGTTGTGCGGGGATATGAGAGCCAAGAAGGTTTCGCTCACAGGGTAAGTGGTACAACAGACCGCGTTGTGTTTCGCGCAACTGCTGGGGGAGGACGACTTCAGGGCAAGTCCCAGCTGGCTTCCTATTTTCACAGGGGACTTTTAGCGCATCGCTTAAATATCGGCAAACGAGCGCCGTGCCCACCGCAATTACGATGTAATGGTACCTGATGGGATTCGACTCCCTTTCGACATTGAATTTATGGAATCAACTGCTCGTAAAATTACAGTCCTGATTTTATGAAGTTCTAGATTTAACGAAATGACTCGCTGTTCCGGACGACTTCGTTAGACCGAGGTTTAACTGTATAGCACTTAACTTGACTCGCAACACGCTAGTGGTGGCCGGAACTCCTGTGCGGACGGCGGTGGCACCACGCAGCGAGAACTAACAAGAGAGGGCGAACAGCTCCTCTGATAATCGTCAGCACGTCCTGTTGCTTCCTCCCCTTGTGACGTGCCGAATGCGCAACATTTTTAACGCACGCGGGCAGCATTGTACAGCGGTTCAAGAAATGTGACGCGTGGTGGTTTCCTTGCTATTATCGCAGAAAGACCTGTTGATCGGCTAACAAACGTTTTCAGTGCTTTCAACCTAAACCAGCTGAAACGAGCAGTCAGCTAATATAGTGACGAGCGACGCATTTGATTGCAGGAAGCATAGCACAGATTTGAAGCAGACAGGAGAAGCAACTTCAAACAAGGAAAATACATATCCAGAGGTCGGCGAACTCACTCATGAGTCCACTCACTCAGACTCATTTGGACTCAAACTCACGCGTGAGTTTGAGTTTGAGTGAGCGCGAGGCTAGTGTGGCATGGTGAGTTTGAGCTTGAGTGAGTTTGAGCCGAGTGGTCCCGACTGAGTTTGAGTCCGATTGAGTCTGAGTACGCCTGAGACCTAGTGAATTCTGAGTCCATTTTGAGTTCTGAGTACATTTTGAGTTTGAGTCCATTTTGAGTTCTGAGTAAATTTTGCGTTTGAGTCCATTTTGAGTTCTGAGTACATTTTGAGTTTGAGTACATTTTGAGTTTGAGTACATATTGAGTTTTGAATACAGTTTGAGTTCTGAGTACACATGAGTTTTGAGTCCATTTTGAGTTTGAGTACATATGAGTAGCCTAGCAGGCAGCTATGGTTGGCTGTTAAGTTTGATGCGTCCCTGTGGGCTCGGAATTCAGGTTACCTGCGGGTACGGCACCATTCGCGATCCGCGTGATCGGTTGTGAGGGAGGGGGTGTCTTATTTTTTTTACTTTTTTGTTGAATTTTCATGACCCTAAGCACATGCTGTATACCAAGTTGTCGCGGCTGGCTCGTGAGTGATAATTGACTGGTGAGGTCATAAAAAGGGTTGTCTTAACTTTTCCTCCTGATGGATCCACTAAGAGGGTGGGAAAGGGTGGTGGGAAAGCACACTGCGGCGCTTGCTTGCTTGTTGTTCGCCTGCTACTGTTAACGGCTTGATATACTAGGGGCCACAAAGGAAGAGGTGAGAGCCGGGGGGAAAAGCGGGCGGGGGTGGTCCCTTCTGCTGTTTCAAATGAATTAGCTGAATTGACTGGGCAACGCCCCTTTAGACAGAATAATGACCGCATTAAATTGGGTGAAATGTCAAACCGATGAGGCTAAAGCGTGTAAAGTATCAAATGAAAGGTCCCGATTAACGAAATCACGCGGGGTAAATTAAAAAATGTTTCCTGATTTTAGTCATCAGGCAGTCATAATGAGTGATAGATTGGGTTAAAATTCAAAATGACGCTGCGAGGGCATCTTGGGAATCAAATTCAAGGTCTCGGTGTGGGGAATCATTCGGGACAAAATGAGTATGGTTATATAAAGACGTAGTCATGGTTAGTCATAGATTCGGTTAAAATTTAAGTTCATTGCGCAAGGGCATGTGGGGTATCAAATTAAAGGTCTCGATGAGGGTAACCACGTGCTTCCTGATTATTATCATGACATACTCAAGGTGGGTCATAAATTAGGTTAAAATTCACAATGACACCACTGGGTGTGCGGATCATCAAATTGAAGGTTCCGATGAGCGAAATCACGTGGGACAAAAATGCGGTATGGCTATATCATGAGATAGTCATGGTTAGTCATTGATTGGTTTAACATTCAAATTGATTCCGCTAGGATGTGATGGGTATCAAATTAATGGTCTTGATGAGCGGAATCACGTGGGAGAAATACAAAAATGCTTCCTGGTTATAACCATGAGATAGTCATGGCGAGTCTTATATTGGGTTAAAATTCGAAGTGACCCCTAGGGCGTGTGGGGTATCAAATTTACGGTCTTGACGAGGGGAATCCCGTGGTACAAATAAAAAAGGCTTCGTGGTTTTAATCATGAGATAGTCATTATGAGTCATAGATTGGGTTAAATTCAAGGTGAGGCCGATAAAGATTGTGGGGTGTCAAATTGAAGGTTTCAGTTAGGAGAATCACGTCGGACATTTAAATAATGCGTCCTGGTTACAGTCATGAGAGTCATGGTTAGTTTGACTGGTATGAATTCCATATGATCCTGCTAGGGTGTGTGGGGTATCAAATTAAAGGTCTCATCGAAGGGGATCACGTGGGACAAATATAAAAATGTTTTTTGATTATAGTTATGAGGATATAGCAAATGGTGTCTTTCTTTAATTGCTCGGTAGGGTTTAACCAAAATTAACTGCCAACCCGTAAGGCAGTTGTGTAATATACATGCGAGGGCTTGTCCAGAGATGTCCATCAATGTGGTTTATAGTATTAAAAAGTTTGGCGTCTAAATACTGAATCATCGAGGCAGGATGGCATGGGGTAAGAACAAAACCCATGCCAAGCTCTCGAACTTAAATCACCAGAATCAAAAACTCTCTGCTAATAGCTGCCATTCAAACGTTACTTCCTCCATTTCCCCGTGTCCCAACAAACAAGCAAATCGTTCGACACATATGGTGTTGTGGTAATTGTGGACGACCATAGGTAACAGGGGGCATCATAGCTCATCAGAAAGGCGAATTTCACATTTGTTTATGAATAAGCCTTGCGGCCGCGTTTCGCGTCCGTAATTTCCTTCTCACAGTGTACTACGTGCACTCGAATCCAGAATTGGCCAATTACATGTCAGACATTAACTCCTTGCTAGAGTGTAGGAGATAGAGAGGCAACAGAGCCACCAAGACATAAACAGACATTGTGACAGGAGGAAAACACTTCAGAAAAATAAGCAAGCGCAGTTTGTGTGTGCGTTCGAACAAATTTTATTACAATGAGAAATCAGCCCAAGATGTCAAAACGAGCACATGACAATGTAAAGGAAAAGACTTAACTCGGGCTCTGCAGTTCTCCGACAACTACATCTGAAACACAATAAAAGAACAGATGACTGACGCAACACACACACACACACACACACACGCAACACACAACACACGCAACACACATGCGCGTGTGCACAATTTCCACAACACACGCAACACACGGACACACAGATAGACACACACACGCACACACACACGCACACGCGCACGCGCACGCACGCGCACAAGCACACTCACACGCACACACACACACGCACGCACACGCGCACGCACACGCACACACACGCGCACACGCACGCACACACGCACGCGCACGCACGCATGCACTAACACGCACGCACACGCACACACCCACACACACGTGCGCGCGCGCACATGCGCGCACGCACGCACGCACACGCACACGCACACGCACACGCACACGCACACGCGCACGCACACGCACACGCACGCACATGCACACACACACGCGCGCGCACACGCACGCGCACATGCACGCGCACGTACGCACACGCACGCACACGCGCACGCACACGCACGCACACGCGCACGCACGCACGCACACGCGCACACGCACGCACACGCACGCACACGCACACACGCACGCACGCACACGCACACGCACACGCACGCACACACACACACGCGCGCGCGCACACGTGCGCACGCGCACACGTGCACGCACGCGCACACGCGCGCACACGCGCACGCGCGTACACACGAAAACGCGCGCGCGCTCACACACACGCACACACACACGCACACGGACATGCACGCACACACCCACACACACGCACGCACGCACGTGCACGCACACACGCGCACGCACACGCGCACACGCACACGCACGCACACGCACACGCACGCACGCACGCACGCACGCACACGCACGCACACACACGCGCGCGCACACACACGCGCACGCGCACACAAGCGCACGCGCACGCGCACACACGCGCACACGCGCACACACGCGCACACACGCAAACGCACGCGCACTCGCACTCGCACACGCGTGCATGCTGGAAATTAACAGCTGGGTACGGTGGCGGTCATTGCTTACAACGACAGCGTGGTGCTTTTCCGAGCTACGAGAGCTCATCCCACCCAGCAAATGCTAATAAAAACTAATACAAGTGCCTCAGCAAACAACGAGACACTTTTCTGTTTGTCCCACGTGATTTCCCTCCTCGAGACCCTCAATTTGATACCCCACATTCTTTAGCGCCACATATCTCTGAATTTTAACGCAATCTGAGACAATCCATGACTCCCGTGTTATACGGTTCGCCATTTTCAATATTTTTTCTTCTTATTATTTTTTTTGTTTTTAACATTTAGTTTGATCAATTGTCTACACTTGCGCTTTTTTAATTATTACAGGTTGAACTTCCGTGATATCTGCATTTTTGTGTAAATGCAGGGCGTTACACGATCCTGGTGGGGGTAGGGAGATGGGGGTACTCGGCAAAGAATGCTACGCATTAAAAAAGCAAAGGCATATCCATGAACGCCTCGCGCTTCAGAGATTCGCGGGGACAGTTCGCTTTGACGCAAGGCGTTTTTTCAGGATGCAGAGCAAGAATGCACAGAACCGTAACCCTAAACAGCTTCAGCATAAATGAACGGAGCAGTGAGCGGACACCCCCTCGCCCAATCTTGCTTGTTTCGACCCAGGGACCCAGCACACCATCGAGTGTGGACCGCCTCTGTCATAAACACGAACACGGAGCCTGCATCAAGAGTTTGGTATCCAATATATCCGTACAATTGCTTGCAACCAGCGCTAGTCATCATGGGCTGCTGGTATAGCTGTATTAAATCTGCAACGATAATTGTTTCCGACCTCACAGGAGCTACGGTGTCATGTCGTGCCCAATGCAAGAGTTTGAGCTCACGAATTTGCGCCCGTAATATTTTCACCGCGCATGAATTTGACAACACTGAATGCTAATGAAATCAGAGTCCATCTGAGCCACAGTACATTCCTAGCACGAGAGAGTTGTGAGGGTGTTTGAGTTATTAATTCATTTTGAGTTCTTAGCCCATTTCGAGTTCTGGGTTCGTTTTGAGTTTTGAGTACATTTTGAGTTTTGAGTCCATTTTGAGTTTGAGTCCATTTTGAGTTTGAGTACATTTTGAGTTTGAGTCCATTTTGAGTTCTGAGTACATTTTGAGTTTGAGACGATTTTGAGTTTTGAATCTATTTTGAGTTTGAGTCCATTTTGAGTTCTGAGTCCATTTTGAGTTCGGAGTACATTTTGAGTTCTGAGTACATATGAGTTTTGAGTTCATTTTGAATCTGAGTACATTTTGAGTTTTAGTATATTTTGAGTTCTGAGTACATATGAGTTTTGAGTCCATTTTGAGTCTGAGTACATTTTGAGTTCTGAGTACATTTTGAGTTTGAGTCCGAGTGAGTTTTGCGCTCAACGTGAGTTTGAGTTTGAGTGAGTGCAGATGTGCTGCTCAGCATTGAGTCTGAGTTTGAGTGAGTGGTGATTCGAAAAAAAAATTGTGAGTGAGTTTGAGTGAGCTGCGCCAACTTTGCCGAGGTATGTACATATCCGATATTCAGGGACTGATCAGCACAGTTTAAGCCGCCGCGCAAAGCTGTGCGCAGCCACACATTATGAAGCTCTTCCGAGCGTCGGGCATTCGCCAGATTTGGTAGATTAAAGGTCAACTGGGCTCTAAATTTCAACCTCTTGAAAACGTGATTTCGGTATAATCTGCCTGAACGGGCTACAAAATGCAAAATATGACAGTTGAAATACTCGTATCAATGGCGCAAACAGCCATAAAAGATCCGAGATTTTCAAACCGAGATTGAGGAGAGCGCGTCCTTTCATCCATGAGCGCGTCTATTACTGCCAGGCTGAAGTGGCGTTCCATCCGGCCTACACGGCGAGCGAGGAGCCGCGCACTGCCGGCTGGCCGAAGCAAACCTGGTCGCAACGCTTCGCCCTCGCCGCAGCCCTAGGAAAAGCGCACCCAGCGGGACTCGACCGGTTCTCCTGGCTGGCGGTAGGAAAAGGCGCAGGGCCTGCCGCAGCGTCACTTCCGCTTCATGGCTGTTTGCACGATCCACCGGCCGGCGAGCTATTTTAAACGCTGCAGGCAGGTCAACAGAGATATTTCACGGGGCTACCAGCCTTGTCCCAGTTGGTTTGGTGGTAGGTACTGTACGTGCGAAGTAAATTTGGCCGAGGCAAAATTTGAGTCCATTTGGCCTTAAAAAGCAGTTTTAAAAGGGGTAGGGGGGTGCTGATGATTATCAGGGGAGCTGAAACCCTCTTCCGTTAGTCCTCGAGTGCCTCGCGGCGCGGAACCACGGTCATCTGCGGAGCAGCTCTGGCCACCGCTCGCGTGCTGCAAGTCAAGTTGAGCGCTATAGTAGACCAGTTGCAAAACTCTGCTTCAAAATCTGTGCGGCACGAGCACTCCTTCTTCGTTAAGGCTTAGGGGCAGCGTATTGGTTCGGTACATAAAGGATACAAACTGTACTTTGAATACCGAGCTGTTCAGTAATTGTTGACCAAATAGGCACGCGTTGTATTAGGTAATGCTTGCTCACTTTTTCTCCGCGTTTATCTTAGGACTTGTGGAAGCAGATGCAAGTGCTTGAGAACTACTTCAGCTCTCTGTCGACCAGTGGCACGTTAGTCCACTTGCTAAGTAGCTGTACCTGCTTGCGCTGATTACATGGGGCAAACCGGGGTGCACTTTTTTACACATGGGGGGCCTAAAGAGAGTTTCACAAATACTGTATACTGAGCAACTCTGGCTAAAGGTGCCTGGCAAATGGCTTCATCTTGAAGTGGGCATGGATTAACTTGGGGATGGCGATGAAGAAAAATCCGATTGTTCAATTACAAAGCGCGGTGGTTGTGAATGCAAGGCCGTGTCTTTTCTGTGGTGTGCTGCAGTGCGGCGGATCTGTTTGTTCTGGACTACCTGGCAAAGAAAGTTGCCGACCGGCCCGCACTGCGTCCCTTGCGACTGGTGGACGAGTTCCGGAAGCCTGATGATGTGGACCACCGGCTGCTTCCTTTCTGCCTTGAGGTGGGGGCCCCCGTTTGCAACGACAGTGCTAACAGGAGGGGTTGTATCGAACCTGATTGGGCCTGAATTGGTATCACTACGAACAGGCTCTGAGTCGCGTATTGTGTTGCGGTTTGTTTGTTGATGTCAAGTTGTGCGTGGGTTAAGATTAACTCATTAAGGTGAAAGCGTCGCGTTTGCCATCAAAGTGACCGTGGTTGTCAGTCTTACTGTCGAGCAACCCGAATGGTGCCAAAATTGCCGTTACTGTAAAGAGGATATAAGCAAGATTGGTGTGGGATTTTAGAGTCGTCTCTAGACGAGCAGCCAAGTGCTCTAATCACAGAGCTAACGAAGGGGCCTCGCACATTCGAACAAAGAATCGCCGTGACAGGTGCATGCGGCAGCACGTGACTGGAATGTTTTCCCGTGAAGGACAGCTCAGGCTGTGGGGAAGCTGCAGCGAGAAGTGCAGCCAATCTTCCAGTCGGGGTATTTTGCGTCAAAAGGTTAACAACTAAAGCAAAGAAGCAAGTGCAAACACTGCGAAGCAGTAAAGAAATCGTAGAAGGCGAAATCCTATAGGAATAATCGTAGTACATGAGTGTGCTTAAATTCTCGGAGAATTCTCGGAGAAATTCCCGGGGAATTTTTTTGTACGGTACACCGCAAGAACACGTTTGAAATGTGTTCCTAACAACGTGTAATAAGCAATATAATTTTTATGAGAACCAAGCAGTTTTGTGAGTACGGCTGCTATCGCGATTAGAAATCGAAACACCCTTTCGTGCGGTGGTATGCACTTGAGTATAAATGTTTATTCTTCGCAGTATGCAGTGCCTACATATTGCCTACAGTTTGGGATATACTTTTATGATGTACGATTTGCTAAAAGACACAAAGAGGAGTTCACTCAATTTCAAAGAAGTTTTGATTTTGGTAATTAGCTCAGCTCCATTCGAGCCACAAAAAAAAAAACCTTTTTTTAGGGCGGAGCCCATGGCCTCCGGTACCTGGTATTTCTGTCGGCGTTAGGCATTTGTCGCCATCTGCGAAACCGTCTGAGCGGGAGAACGCTGCAGCGAAGGCAGAAAGAAAACAGAGAGGAGCGTCTGGGGAAAGTGTGAAGGGGGAG
Source organism: Haemaphysalis longicornis (assembly GCF_048455015.1). Taxonomy (NCBI): domain Eukaryota; kingdom Metazoa; phylum Arthropoda; class Arachnida; order Ixodida; family Ixodidae; genus Haemaphysalis; species Haemaphysalis longicornis. The sequence goes on from NW_027526385.1 coordinate 157,285,102, forward strand.
GGCGGCACGCGCGACGATGGCGTCGCCTCTCAGTGCCTCCAATGGAGTAAAAAAAAAAGCTTCTGCCCCCGTTCACTTTCACCATGCGTCGCCGCCAACATGCAATGCCACCGACAAGAAACGCCCTCTCCGAGCATTTTGCCTAGACCCTGATCCATACTACTCTCACCCGAAACACGTGACATTTCCGCGGGAGGTTCAAACACTATTTCCAATAACGAGGTTGGCGGCTGCGACGCGCGATGAGATCACAGCAGAGGAGCGCTCGCCGCCGTCCGTTCGTTGATCACGTGATCACTTCCGGTGACGCAGGAGATATGCACCGTGACCGAACAGACTGCAGTTCCCGCTGCGAACAAATTTCGCCATAAAGACTATAGTAATCGTCAGTGAATTTGTAGCCGCGAAAACGCAAGAAATATTGGAAACCTTTTAAATGTTATACATTGCAGTGACGTAATGCGGGAGCAGTGATTTAATAGAAATCGAACTTTAGCGCCGTTATCAGGGAAATAACTCCAGGGTAGCATTGCAGTGATAGCATCAAACTGAACTCCAGGCCCCACTGTCATGTTTCATGACTGTGGCTCAGGCCGGCTGCCACCAGTCACACAAACAAGATTCTTTGCCGTCGTAGAGAAGTTATAGGAATGTCGCAGGGGAGTCGCCGCTTTTTCGTATGTTTTCCTTCCTACAGTAGAACCTCGATAAACGGAAATCGCTTAAACGGAACAGTAGACTGTACGTTGGTTGGTTTTGTATTCGGATAACGTAAAGAAACTCTCGGCAATCCGAGCTAAAATTTCCGCGTCACCGTGTAAACGGAACGAGCAATGGAACTTCTTGTGAAACCCATTGGCATGAGAATCAGCTTTTTATGGTTCCGGTAAGGCGTGTTAGCGCAATGAATGCAACATCGCAGTTCTTGTTTCAGTCGTTCGGTCTCGATTCAAGACGCTGTGATTACAGGGCTCAGCTCAACTCCCCCTCCGCCACCCCTGCTTCGTGCCTTCGTGGTGCTTCTCGCGCTTTATTACCGCGTTGCCGTCTTCTAAAACATGCAGTTCCAAGGATTCAAACAAAAATAATTGATGCATTTTGTAGTGCGCAGCGAGTTATTATTGCCAAATCTTGCTTTCTGAAAAACTATCAGCTACATTTTCCTTCTAGTGCTTAGAGTACCATTAAACTCCCCTAAGCGTGCCTACGCACATAAATGTGCACTTTCACGCATCGATCTCAGTAAAGGGAACTGCTGTTAAACGGAACTAATTGTTTTCGGTCCCTTAATTTAAGCTCCGTTTATCAAGAGTCTACTGTATGTCGAATATTTGTCTCCCGCGTGTGGTAAAAGTGGTATCACTGTGATCGGGGCAGAACAGTCTTTTTAATGAACCAAACGCGCATTTTGTTTTCATGGTTTCTTCAATTGTTCTGCGTCCACTGAGGCTTAGAACAGGAAGGATGGTGCCTGTGGTGGGCAGTTGTAGCTCTAGGTGGATGTATGTACTTCACATGCCATTTCACTTTCTCCTCAGAGGCCTGTACTCGGCATCATGGCTCGTGCGCTTACGCAACCTGCATTTTACCTTTTCCTCTCCGCTTGTCCTAGACATGGGTAGACAAGAGCTGGGGGAAGCAGATACACCGTAGAGCACAATATGAATGGGGAAAAGGGAAATGGGGTGTAAAAAATCCAAACAGCACCACATCCAAAGGTCTGCCTGGATGTCATGGGAGCAAAAATGTCAGCCTAGGTACTTGGAAGAGCTGTTGCTTTGTAGCTGCCCCTAGTGCGAAAACCCGATGCTTTGCAAGGCAGGACTGCCATTTTTCTGGAGCTGGCCTAGTAATGCGCCTAATAAAACCAACAGTAATTATAGTTAGATACTAACATAGTATATACGAGAGGGAACTCTGGCTATGGTGGCTAGGTGAGCCGCACTTCAGCAGCCATTCTGTTATGTAAAAGGTAAGAAAGTTCCGGTCCTTGGCATGGCTCATGGACAGTCCGGAAAGTTGCGTGTAGCTGCAAAAAGTGAAGAATATCATTGTCAGATTTTTCAAAGTTCTTCAATTATCACCACATTAAGCCCGCGTGATTCATTTGTTAAAACGTATTTGGAAGCTTCATGCAGAACAAGATAAAATGTTACTTTCATTTTGAATACTTTGCCTTTAAGAGTGATTAGCAACCACGTGGCTAGCGGAGCCAAGTAGGAGAGGATCAATGCAAAGTTACCATGGTGGCACCGACAGCGGCACACGATTGTGACAGATTTCCCTCTGGAACAAATAAAGAGCTATGACCATGCGTATCACTGGTAGACCGGTACAACTATCCCGCCGCAACAATAAATTACCGGTGCACATCTGCGTCCAGGTTCCCCAGGACCAGCAGTCCAAGGAGGGCCCCTGGTTCCGGCAGCCAACCAGCCAAGAACTGGAGGAGTACCGGGTGGTGGTCACCACCCTTGTTGCCTCCGAGATGCTCATTGCCAGCGGGCTCAACCAAGGTCTGTAGGGGTGACTTTTGGGGTGTGATACGTGACTAAGCTCGCAGGGGAGCCACGTGGACACGGTGATGGGGATTGAAGGAGGGATATCCAGGGTTCATGCAGGACCTTGGAAAACCTTCGAAACCCTGGAATTAGAAAGGCTTCTTTTCATGGCTTTGCAAGTATTGGCTGACCCTTGAAAAATCCCTGAATTTCAGAATTTCACGAAATTTGTATTTCAATAAACATAAAGGCACCACGAGGCCAGGTAACGCCACAGTGGGTGTTTGCTACTGGGTTAATCTTCTTAATGAATTAAGGTTTGCATATCGCAACATACTTCATGATACATACGATACATCACGATACATCACGATACATACGATACATCACTTCCATCCCCAAAGATGGAAGTGATGTATCCCGGCAGCAGAGACCGCTTTTCTGATGGAGGCGAAAAGCAAAAACGCCCCTGTGTTTCAGATTTCGCCGCACGTTAAAGGTCCGCAGGCGGTCAAAATTAATCCGGAGCCCTCCATTAGGGCTCGCCTCTTCGCGTGTGTAGCGTCGGCGCGTTTATCCCTTCAATCATAATCAATGGAAGTGATGTTGGTGTGATTGTCGCAGAGAGGGCCCTTGTCAGCGGTGATCACGGAGCGGCAATGGGTCAGAAGGAGCAACGTGGGCCGATTGTTAGTGCTGAGTAGTTTTAAAAGGAAGTACAGTGAGAGCGAGAGAGATAGAGAGAGAGAGAGAGAAAGAGAGAGAAAGAGAGAGAGAGAAACACTTAATTTTTGAGACAACGGGCTCTTCTTGAGGGGGGGGGGTGGCTTCAGCTCAGATGGCCGAAGCGACCTGTAGCACCCATTAGGGCAGGATTCCTTGGTCCATAAGGCAATAGGTATACCCTAGGCCTGCATGGTCCCAGTGAGTTGAAGGGGGGACGGGACAAAGGCAAGGGTGTGCGGGGCACTCGCACACAGTGTAAAGCGTGTCAAGCTTCTAGCATCTTGGACATTTTGCGCAGGGGAAGAAGTGCGGGTGGCTGTAGTTGTGTGCGATGTGGCAAAGAATGGGTTTGCAGAATCTGCCACATCAGTGTTTTTTGTGTCGTAAGTTTGGTGTCAGGAAGTACAGCGAGTAGGCGCTGTGTACCGAAAATACAGCTTTGTTTAATCTAGAAAAACTAGCCTTTGGCAAGGTAATTGACTCAATTATGGTTCTGAAAGGCGTTTTCAGAATGAAAAAAAGGAATATGAATACAGTTTCAACTTTCAAATTTTGCACTGAACGTGGTCTGCAGTGTCGCAATGCGGGGAATACTGATATCGGGGCATTAACTTCGTACGAAGCAGCCGTGGACTGGGTAGAGGGGGTGTGGCTTCCTACCTACATTTATTTCCCATTAGTGGGTCCAGCAACTTGTGGGGAGCGCCAATGACAAGCGACCGTCCAAGTGTGCAGTCGTGTTCGATCTCTTCTGTGAGGTGGCGTGGCACTGCTGGTCAAGCACCTCTTATGAATATGGTGGCGTTCGCTCATGATGGTGATAGCGGCGCAGAATGCAGATGGGGATGTCACCGCTGTTACCACATCTTATCATTGAAGTGGCGCAATCAAGTGTAATCGGCGACACTGCTGCAACCCCCCTTAGGGATTTCTTTGCGGGGACATAGGTGAGCGGCCGCCGATCGCACAGATAAGATTTTGTGACGTCGTGAAGAAACCGCCGCCATATTTATGGTTCATGTTTCCCTCAATATTTTCATCATTTGTTTACAGCTTGGGAGAGGTGGGGATAGGGGTTGAGGGGAGGCTGTGCTATCAAAAGGTGAGAAAAAACGTGTTTCGCAAAGGACCTCTACCAGCCACTGCCCAGTCAAATATTCAATGCTAAAGCTTGTTCATCTTCATTTATCTATTGATGAAGAAGGGTGAAAACAAAATCATTCTTTCAGTTGCTGCTGTCCAGCTAGTATACTGGTGTTCCAAGCAAGGATCGCGCATCTCGAGTGTACTTCTAGATTGAAATTGCTCTTTGCCTTGCTCGTTTGCTCAGACAAGGTGTAAATTGGTGCAAGTGCATTTATCTATTATCGGGATTGATTTGTTTGTCTTGTCTCGTCCTCACCGTCGTTGTCTTCACCGTCCCAGCCCATTTGAAACGCAAAGCTCTTTTAGTGGGACGGATTATATCTCCACCAAAATCTACTGCATTTCCCCGCAGAGGCGACCGAAAAGTTCGGATAAGATCTCTAGACACACGCCCGTGCGTGAAACCGGGCTTCCATTGTGTCAAAACAGTTAAGTGGAACCCCAATAATACGACTTTCAAAAGATCGCGAGGAAGCGTCGTATGACCGGGGTGTCCTACGACCGGGGTGCGGGTGAATGTTGGCCTAGTAGACGGTTAGACGCGACAGGTGGGCTAAGAACTTATTTAAACTGCTAAATTGGGCGCGGTCGCGCGCGATTTGTGAACCTTTATTTGAAGTCCCAAGTTTAAAAATAAGAAACGTTTACGTTGTGCCCCACTCCCATCCGCGGCGGCCGAGCTAACCCGCCAGCCAAGCGCTGCGCGCTACGCGACTCACGTGCTATCCGGCGCTATTTAAAGCCCTCCAGCCCGGCGCCCTACCCGCGCTAGATAAAGCCAACGTGGTCGATAAAATCTAGAGGACAAAAGCGAGTGCGAAACTGCCAGAACCAAGCGAAACGAACGATAGCACAAGGCGGAGATAAAAAAACGGCATTCCCGTAGAGGGTGGGACACCCTTCGAATGGAATGGTCCCGTGCTGTTCCTATTCGGTCAAAGTGCTCAACACATAGGAGTTTTCGTTTCTCACAAGACCCAGCAATGCGAAATACATAAGATGCTTCAAACTTAGCGAAGAAACCTTGTTGTGGCGAAAATTATAGCGCGGTCTTTCTACAGGGCCTTGCTGCGGCGGCCAGCTAGTGACCCAAAATGGCGGTGCCAACATACACGTGTCTCCACCCTTGTGGCGGGCGCATGTGAATGTAGGCTCCCTAGCAAAGAAAGAAGCGGAGTGACAACGCCGCTTTGAAAGACACTGATAAGCAGACAGCAGAGAGTGGGGGAGCAGAGCGTCGTGAAAGGAAGAAACTTGGATCGAGCGGGCGAAGAAAGCGGGTGTCCAGTCATGGCCGTTGGGTTTCGTCGTAGTCCATTCGTCGGCGGCTCGATGGGAGCTTCAAAGTCGCGGTCCACCAGACACCTGAAGCTTGAAATACGGCTTCTCGCGGTTGGCGCAATGGCGTACAGCTGCCGCGTGGGGCCGTGTAATGTTAACTTCCACTCACGAGTACCCGCCTGCTTGCTTGCGTCTGTTCAGCAAGTGGTGTCACGTGCATGCGGACCTTTGCACATCAAGAATCGTCAAACGGGGTTAAGAATAAAGGTCGGGACGAGGCGGCGAAGCGGGGTAAAAGATATGAAAAACGCCGGTTTATCCGCGCCAGGGTCCGTCGTATGAAGCGGACCGAGTGCTCCAGAGCGTCATATCATCGGGGTTTTCAATGCATTGTTTGTATGGGGAGTTTGCCGGTACAGCGGTAATGCGTCGTAAGAAGCTGGTCGTCGTAATTACAGGGGACGTACCAGCGGGGTTCCACTGTACTTGACAACTGCAGAAATGGAACGTTTATAGATAAGGAAATACACGCATCGGTCATGAGTTAGGAGTACAATAGTATACCTTTATCATCGCATAAACCACGTATGGGAGTGCAGGTGCCGTCAGAAGTAATTGGAGTGCGGGGGCTGTGGCCGAACCGCATAAGAGCGCCACGTAGCTACACTGGCGGTAAACGAAACAAGCAGAACACGCATGCGTGCTTGCCGATGATGATTGCCCATTTATACTTCTCAACCCACTTGTTTTAACGCGGCTTCGAGCCTTATTAGCAGCATTCTCGTATCAGCGATGGCGCTGATAGTAGCGCTATCTGGCAGCGTCGCTCACACACTTTCAGCGCACTCGAGCTGCTGGAGAAGCGTCGCATCGCAGGGATCTGAGGTGACACTTTTTTCTTTGCTAACATTTTTAGGTGGGTAAGCTATCAGCGCCATCACCGATACCAGTATGTTGCGACCCATAGAGTCTCTTGGTAGGTATACTACAGAGGAAGCTGCGCCTGGTAATCCATGTCGTCGTGGGGGCTTATGGGAAGATCCCCTCTTTTGGCTTGGGCTTGGCATGGCAATTGGATTGTTAAGCGGTATTTGGGATTTGCTTTCTTCCCTGTGCATTAACACGTCTACGAGCTACGAGGAAGCCGAAATCCTCTCTGTTCTCTGGTCGCCGTGTTCGGTGAAACAAAAGGCAGTGCGTGATCGCCCCTGACATTGGTCATTCCGCAGTAGAAGGACGTATGACTGAGGGGGTAATATGCCGCCGCGAAATTTGTAGCTGACGAAAAAAAAGAAACAAAACGTACTTCGACTAAGACGACAAATACGGGCGCCTGTCTCTATCCTATTTTGTCATCGTCCAGGGCTGTTTAACGCCACGTTTTCTTTTTCCTTGTTAAACTGCAGCTGACGCTCGGTGCGCCGGTTCACCACGAAGGGCGGCGTTTTCATGTATGCTCAAAAAACTTTGCAAACTCTTCAAACAACTTATTAATTGAAATAATGGTAAAATTAATAAAATAAGAGTCTAACTAGTTTCCTCCCCAAATATTAACATTGTTCGTAACTACCACCTTGTCCTACAGAATAGCAGGCACAACCGTACCGGCAAAAATACCCTTTTTATCCTTTTTTCTTAGTTTTAATACAGCCTCTTTTATTTTCCACCTACATGATTGCACATTATTCTTCGCGTTTTTTGTGGCACTTTGTTTAAATTTGTGGTCAATAAAATGTTTCAATCCAAGCTAATGATGAAACTAAGGCGAGCGCATGATCTAATGGCGGTCCATGACGACACAGATGGTCTTGATGTGGTCCGCATAGGCGCAAGCGCCAGATTCCTCTCTAGTGTATATTGTAAGAAACTCTATGGTTGCGAACAACGCTCGAAGCGGCGTTAAAAGAAGGGCGTTAAGAATTATAGAGGGGCTATCGGCGTAGGCAGGCACGCATGCGTGTTCTGCTCGTTTAGTTTACCGCCGGTGCAGCTACATGGCGCCCCTGTGCAGTTTGGTTTGGTCACAGCTCCCGTGCTCCAATTACTTCTGACTGCACCTGTACATTTCGTAGATGCGTTTACGTAGTGCGCGAGGAATCCTGGCATGGGTCCGTTCTTCGTTTGCGACATGGTTTTTTGAAGGTACGACAATCGACTGGGCGCACTTTCAGCGAAGGTTGTATGCACTTTTAGCTTTCCCGCTTATTTCAACTTTCTCTTGAAAGTCCTGGTAAATTCTTTGCACTAATCCCTACAAAACGTTAATTTATCCAGTCTCAAGTAATTGTATTGGCGCTTTGAGGTGGTTGTGTTGTGGTAGCCAACATACAAGCTTAAGTGCAGCTGTGGACGTCTGCTGAAAGCGAAATACTTGGCCTTTCTTATTCTTGCCTGCCACATTCATGGCAACAGGTGGGCGAGTGATTCAATATTGCCTAAATAAAAAAAAAACATATTGTAGCTTGGATTCAGGCACGCTGTTTTTAGGTGTTGTGGGCAACTTTGTTGAAACATTGCCTTCAGTGGCTGACTGTGAGAGACAGCGTAGAGAACTTGGAACTTTCACCAGCTTACTATGCAAGACACTGCCACATGCTTTCAGTCACACCGCTCAGTCCAGCAACAGCTGCTCGGGTAGTTCTATTTGACAAGGACCGTTGTCGAATGAAACAGCCCCTATAACGAGGCTGCAACCTAAACATCCGTACCTGCTTTCAAATCGCATCTGTATACGTGATGCATCCTTTTCATTCTTCGGTATATTTATGTCTAGGCATCTGTTTTGCCGGCAAAAGTGACTTCTTTAAGGAGCACTGACACCAATTTTCGGCGTTAATATTATTGTACAGTTCGCTTCGTTCACTCAACAGAATACCCTGGCTGAAATCTGAGCGGCCTGCGACGCGAAGAACATAGTTCAATTGAATCTCATTTATCGCGCCGACGGAGCAGCGCGCGGAGCGGCACTGAGCAAATGCACATCAGCGTGACATCACCCCGTGAAGCCAAAAGAAGTGACGCGACAGCGCTCGTAAAAAACTCGTGACGTCACTTCACGCGCGCGGCCCCACGAGCGGCGAGCGGGCGCAACACCCTCTCAAGCGGGCGCCGGTGGCGTCCGCACAAAGCGGTGAGGCCAGGCCGGGATTCTGTCATAGGCGCCGTTCGGGATGAAAGCGCGGGAATCGGAAACAAACGATTTTCAGGCCGTTCAATGGAATTAAATGTCGCGCGCTGAAGTATTTGAAGTGCTGTTTCAGGTTCGCCAGACCATTAGGCATCGATAAAAGCAATAAAAGTGTAACATAAAATTTTCGTGTCAGTGCACCTTTAAGGTATTTTTCCCACCCTGCTAAAATGCTGTACCAAGATTGCAGTACAAATCAATTAATAAATGAATAGAGTAAATGCTTTTCTGTGACAGCCTCTTGTTCACTGGCCGTAATCATCTGGCCTTCAAATTTTGTGCTTCCTGTCTAGAGGAGCAATGTTTTTTCCTGCAACGTTCTTTTCTTTCGAGGCCACCAGACTACCAGTAGGGTGTGTTCCAGTAGATGTTAGGGATTCGTTCCAACGTCTTTTTTTCGTTCCTTCTTCCTGCAGGCTTCTTCACGCACATCTTCATTGACGAGGCGGCGCAGGCCATGGAAGCAGAGTGCATACTGCCGCTAGCCATGGCTGACGAGACCACTCGCATCGTGCTTGCTGGTGACCGCAAGCAGGTAACCATTTCAGTGTGCTCCTCCGTTACTTAGGCCATAGATGGCGGCTGGTTCTTCTTGTAACTCAGCTTGCACTACACATAGGGATGTCGAAGTTTGAGTAGGATGACCTCCGTCAAGTGTGCTTTCATCTGCCACACTTAGGAGGAGCTTGTTGGGGCAACTCTAACATGCGCCATCGTTGTGTAGCTAGCCCAACCAATGCTCTGTTATGTGACTCTTGAGCGGGCGTCTGAGAGGCTTTGTCAGTGCGTAGTGCCTGAAAGGGAAAACACCGTGTGGTATTAGTGGCGTCCTCAAAAACTAACACTTAAGTGATTGCACACCGTCTTGCAGTCCCAGGTGAGATGTGTGCGACTGCTGATATTTCAGCTCGAATAGAATTGGAGGGGCATGGATTAGAGAGATGAACCCTGGAATTTCGAACTCAGCCTATATCAAACCGCTGCCAAATTGTTTTTCATTCCATGGGTAAAAGAGCACATCACAAAAGGTTCATAGTCGCGAGAGCTTGTAATGTAGCCGTGTTGGGCCAGTGATCTAACAGAAGCAAAATACTTTCCATTCATTCCGGATGCATATGCGGGGACCAAGTGGCTTCTTGCCTTGAAAAACGGTATGTTAATGTCGGTGAATAAAAGGGTACTGTTAAACAGGCTATGAAGACAAGATGAAAGTTTGGTTTGAAGACAAGACGCAAGCTTGTAGAGAGGGGTTTGTTCCAATAAAGATGCCAATTTTGTTACAACCTTCGACACACCAAACTTCTTCTGTGGCCCTTTTTGCCACAGTTAGCCTTGCGCCATTAAAAACTATCCATCATCATGATCAAACCCAAAACCAAGATGTACTGAAAAGGCCGTGTCTAGAGTGCCGTCCGACTGTATTATAAGCACTCCTTTATATTGACGTCCACCGGCGTGCTGTAACAAAACTGCCGCGTCTTGCACTAAATCGCTCTAGATAACGAAAGCTAGATAACGAAAGCTAAATAACGTAACGTAAACGTAATATGACTTAAAGAGACACTGAAGTGATTTGTAAGCATTGCGGGATTACTAGCGCCAATTGTAGTCCGGAGTCTATAGGCCATGTTTCTACTACTGTGGGTACGTTTACGCGAATTTATATAGTAGAAAAATCATTTCGGAAATGCTGTCCTTCTCTCTGCATTCTTGCCCATTTTCTGTGGCGTTTTCGTGTGATGTGAGGAGGAGATGACTTGTCTTGACTGGCTTGACTGCGCTACTGCATGGCTCGCCGACCTTCCGACAGAGCCAGTCGACCCAGCGTTTAGTCGGCCGGCCGCCGACGAGTCGTCGCAATTCGTTCACTCAGATGAAACCAAGCCATGACACGTTTGTGGATGGAAGAATGCGCCTTTCTTTACTTTGTTAGTTTGTACACGGTATCTAGCTCCAAGTCGAGGTCGCTCCACACAAGCGCTGCACCAGCGTACATGCGACGCTTCGCTGACCGGTACGCTAGTATAAAATCTAAGGCCCCTTTAAGGCAGGAGAAGGGCCAGCGAAGTCAATATAGGTACTGAGGAAATAAAATCAACTGAAACATTTACCGTAGAGCGTAAAGCTAGGGAGCAGGAAGCACTTTTTTGCGTTGGGTGAACAAGCACATCGGTCAGCAGCATGACCACACATCTGCGAAAGCTTTTCCGTCTAAGAAATGCAATTGCTAGACATGAGATATTGTGGAAATTTGGGGGACGCTTACTGCACAAGCGCTATACAACAAATAGTCACCTAAGCTGTTTGAAAAGCTCAAAGTAAATAAGTGTAACCTAGTTATACATTATATACCTTATATTTTCAACACTGGCAGCGCTGGCCCGTGGCCGAGTAATCTGGAGGGCTAGGCATGCTATTTTGCAAGTCACAAGTTCAAATCCCGTACATTTTGTTTTTGTAAGTTGACTTTTTCGCTTTCGGCCGATGTTTTCGGGTACTCAGTTCACCATTTTTAGACCGTAACGTTCACTGCTCCACGAACTAGTTAACAGAACGCGCGCAGACTGACGCTGACTCGCTAGCGAGTTCTCGTTGGCGTGCTGTTGCCATAAGCACAGACTGCTTGCGGACAGTGAGCACAGGCCAAAATCAACAGACCCTTGGCCTGGTGCGAACACGCTTTTTACGACACAGGCATGAGTGAGGCAAGCTCGAAATATGGGGGAAAGTGCATGTCATTTCATCGTCTTCGGGGACGCGGAGGGCGTTCATCCACTGCGTAGGCCTCGGCTAGTGATTGCTACGATTCCAAGCCGTCCTGGGAGGCTATCTTAGGCATTTTACAACCGACAACATGGCAGAAGCGCCGCACGACGATTACTGAGATATCGAAAATACCCATCCGACGAATCCGTCGGATGTCAAGCATGTTGTTTTATAGAACGGAAACCGAAACTTATTTGAATGCTAATCTTGGACATAGTCCAATCACAGCGCACCTCCTCCCGTTGTCACACCCTTTAGTTGGTGCGGGCGCCGGAGACCGCGGATAGTAGTTGTTTTCTTTCGCGTTTTATAAATTAATTACCGACTTATCAACCGGATAAACGATGAAAACTGTGTCAATTTGAGCCAGTATACGCAGTGAAAGCAAAAACGGGAGCTTAAAATATTCACTTTAGTGTCCCTTTAACGCACACAAAGAGACCCAAATACTAACCTACGGCATAAATATTACAATTCAATTTAATCATAAAAAAACAAACAACCGAGGCAAGAACCAGTCTCGAACCACCGTCCTTGGGATCAAGACGGACACTCTACACATACAATTACATTTTTTATAACCTTACTTCCCAGCTGAAGCGTTCCGTATACACTGAATTATAGGAATACGGAGTTCATACGGATTTTGCCGCCCCCAAGCACACCGCAGTGGATGTTAGTATAAAAAACGTGAATAACATTAGTTCGCGCAATAAAAACGTTCGGCACAGGTTTCGTGTTTTTATCTTCAATAATAAGAAAAATGACGCTCCGTATGTTTTCTGTACGCTCCGTATATACGGAATTCATACGGACAATGATTTGGCAGTTCTAGCAAACTTACAGACATGAAACGGGTGTCAAATTTTTGGATAAATATGCCCTATTTTATTCACGTGTGTTTCTCAAAAATATTCCGTGTTTTGTGGCGGCTTTGTTTTATTCTAGGAAAGTACTCCGTATTCCATATTCCTGTATATACGGAACCTTTCAGGAGGGTTTGACAATACAAACACCCACAAACTGCTAGCCGACACTTGGGTAGCACAAAGCCGGCAGAATTGCTTCATGCTTGCTAGTGCTTCCATCGCAGGCAACCAATCTGGAGGCTCAGGCTCAGCCCTCCATACTTAAATAATCTACCGAATGGACCCAGAAAAACACTACTCAGAGCACTTGACATCAATATCACCGATGGCGTATTGCTATACGCGACTTCCAAATGCCGTGCGGGGCCAGAACCATAACGAGATCGTGCGGTACACCATCATCACTGTCGATGGGCAAGAACCGGATTCTGCGAGCACCTAGAAGGAAATCTTTGTGTGCGCTGAAGGACGTCCCAGAAAGAGACCCCATCCCAAAATTCTAAAACCACATGTTCGATCTACGCGAGTTACTTGCACGGGTAACACTGAATGCCCCATGGAAGGTACAAATCCTTCTCTTTCTGCTACGTCTTTACGGCTAGCACGCCAGCGTGAAGTTAAAAAAAAATGTATTCATCCATGGCGGTACCGCCATTCCTTTGACATGCTTAAGCACATCTTGGCCTCGCCCTGCGTGGTACATTGATCTATACAATGCCACAGATAATACAATATCTGCAAGGTCCTGGTACACGTCATACTGGACAAGTATTGAAGATGAAGCAGGCTAGTAAAAACTTAACTGCCAGAACCACTTCACGGAAATATCCTCTGGATGCGCCAAAGAAAAAACACGCTGTCAAAACAATGAAATTAGGCAGTGACCTAGGTAATTTCATCTGACACGCAGTGCGCATGAAACGTTCCTGTACGTCACGCAGAAACAAAAAACGATTGACGACCTGCTACAAAAACAAATGCGAGAGCAAAAGGCCTCCGAGGCGCACGCGCCGAAACAGGTTCGTACGACTCATTTGTTCTAATGTCGACTCCCAAATACACAAAAACACGGTTGAGTGCCTGTATGTTCTTCCGCGAACAGTGCAATATCTGTAGAACATACCATAGTTTACTCATAAAAACACATTGCACACTGAGGCTCTCGCACACATTGAAAGACCAGTGCCTTTCCATTTTTCGGCCTTTTCCTGCCGTTCGACGGCCTGCCTGCGCCAGTTATGGTCACTATCGGTATAATTTTCTAAAGGCACTCTTAGGTACTTCGCTGCCGTCGTCTGCCAGCTGACACACTCGAAGACATCCAGAGCCTTGTCACAATGGCCTTGCCAAAAACCTAAACATTTTAGATGCAAAGCATCTCTTGCTCTCGGCTCCGTCGTCCGTCGTCCATCCATCTGCCGGCCCAGGAAGACACCGGCAACACTGCCGCTCCAGGAGCCCTTTAAAGGGACACTGAAGTGAATTTGTCAAGCTCCCGTTTTTGCTTGCACTGCGTAGACTGGCTCAAATTAGCACACTTTTCATCGTTTATCCGGTTGACAAATCGGTAATTATTTTACAAAGCGCGAAAGAAGAAAGACTACCATGCGCGGTTTGCGGCGGCCGCACCAACTAAAGCTGTGACGTTGGGAGGAGCGGGCACCGTGATTGGACGATGCCCAAGGTGAGCAACCAAACAAGTTTCGGTTTCGGTTTCGGTTCTGTAAAACACAACCGGTGGCGTTGTTGGATGGGCATTCTCAATAACTCCGTAATCATCGTACCGCGCTTCTGCCATGTTGTCAGCTGTAAAAATGCATAAAGATCAGCCTCCCAGGACGGCTTGGAATTGTAGCATTCACTAGCCGAGACCTACGCACTGCATGAACGCCCTCCGCGTACCCGGAGACGCCCAAATGTCATGCGCTTTTCCCCCATATTTGGAGCTTGCCTCCCTCATGCCTGTATCGTAAAAAGCGTGTTCGCACCAGGCCAAGGGTCTTTTCATTCTGGCCTGTGCCCACTGCCTGCAAGAGTCGGTGCTTATGGCAACAGCACGCCAACGAGAACTCGCTAGCGCGCCAGTGCCAGCCTGCGCGCGTTTTGTGAACTAGTTCGTGGAGCCATGAACGTTGCGGCCCGAAAAAAGGTGAACTCAATATAGAAAACATCGGCGGAAAACAAAAAAGTTAACTTACAAAAAAAACAAAGCACGTACCCATGGGGATTCGAACTCGCGACTTGCAAAATACTTGCGGTGACATACCTAGCGCCCCAGACAACTAGGCCACGGGGCTTTTTTTTTTCTTTATTTCATGGGAGAATACGCTCAGACGTTGCAGTACGAGGAATACAAGCAAACAAAAGAGTACACTGAAGTTATGAGAAGCACATATACATCAAAATTCAGGCAAACACACACAAGCGTTCAAAAGAGGGAACCAGTCAGTTGGTTGGTCAAGCGAACTATACACACTATGTACAAATGCCACAGTTTCTCGGAAATAGGACTTAGTTGACCTTGGTGGCTCAGCATGCCTATCACATAAGCGGTATCGCCACAGACTGTACAAACCAATCAACACGAACATGTCATAAGGCGGCTCACCAGGATAGTCGAATGGCAAAAATCGGATAGAGAAAGGCGTAATATCCATGTCTTTTTTGAGCGTTCGCTGTAAAATGTCCCACAAAAAGACAGCATCTCTGCAGTCTACAAAGCAGTGATCAATTGTCTCTGGTCGAGTACAGAGCCGACAGTCTGTCGACCACGCTATAAACAGACCCCGATCTTTCATCCAAGTTTTAACAGGGAGCGTGCCAGTGTGTAATTTAAAGAAAAATGTTTTAACACCTGGCGGAACACACATTTTACACACTCTATTGAGGACATCCTGGTACGGACATTGTAGGTACAGAACACGATATAAAGGTGTGGGAAAAAGCCCAGAAACCAGGGCATCAGAAATAGACTCGCGCGAAGCAGTAAATATGTACTCAAGGCTAACCCGAGCCTGTAAGAAGCGGAACGTGTCAACCACTTCTTTGAGGAAACCTCGCGGGCTTCGGGCTGCGTCCACAGACAGCGAAGACACCACAATATCAGGGAGAAATTGTGCAAGACGTATTTGCAGTACAGCTTTCGAAAAAGGATGTTGAACATCTCGAAAGTAGAATAAACGAGAAAGAAGCTGCCAAAGAAACAGATGAACAAGCCCAAGTCCCCCTCGCACAACCGGAAGAAAAAGGTTATCGCGACGCATTGGCTCACTACGCGAACACCAAATGAAGGTTGCAAAAATCCGGTGAAAAACCTGTATCCTGAGTCGTGAGCAATGTAACACCTGTAGGACATAAAGAAATCGGGTCACAAGAAACGTGTTACACGCCCGAGCACAAGAAAAGATGGACAGCTGCCGTCCCCGCAAGTCATTCACTTGGGGCTGTAGCTTCACCGCCTGCTCGGACCAATGCGAGTCAGTATTGCGAAACTGCGAGAGGGGTACTCCTAAATAAGTTAGGTCTCCATTCCATTTGATTCCGGCAAAACAATCAGGTGTGGTTCCCCATTCTCCCAACCAAAATCCGCAGCTTTTCTCGAAATTCAGGGCCGCACCTGAAACCTCGCAAAATTCTTGTGTAATGGCAAGAGCATTCTCCACGCTGGCCTTGTCAGTACAAAATAAAGCGACATCATCGGCATATGCTAAAATGTTCACTTCGAAGTACGATAGCGTGAACCCTCTAACATTAATGTCCTCTATTATGCGCGTGCATAATGGTTCCAGATATAAGCAAAACAGGAGTGGTGATAACGGGCACCCTTGACGAACCGATGAAAGAAGGTGGATTGCTCTGCTGCCTTTGGTAATATAGGGTATATATTGTACAACCAGTTTACACTTTTATTTAGTTTTGGCATTTCAAGCAGCTTAGGTGACTGTTTGTTGTATTGCGCTCGTGCAGTAAGCGTCGCCCGAGTTTCCACAATAGCTCACGTCTAGCAATTGCATTTCATAGACGGAAAAGCGTTCGCAGATGCGTAGTCGTGCTGCTGACCGCTGTGCTTGTTCGCCCAGCGCAAAAAAAGTGCTTCCCGAACCCTAGTTTTACGCTGTACGGTAAAAATATCAGTTGATTTTATTTCCTTAGTACCTATATTGACTTCGCTGACTCTTCTCCCGCCTTCAAGAGGCCTTATATTTTCCTACTGGCGTACCAGTCAGCGAAGCGTCGCATGTGCTGCGCTTGTGTGAAGCGACCTTGACTTGGAGCTAGATACAGTGTACAAACTAACCAAGTAAAGAAAAGCAGATTCTTCCATTCACAAACGTGATTTATTTTTGATTTATTGTAGGGTTTAACGCGCCGACGCAAAGCAGGCGATGAGGCGCGCCGTAGTGGAGAGCTCCGGGTTAATTTTGACCACCTGGGGATCTTTAACGTGCGCCGAAATCTCGTACAGACGGGCGTTTTTGCTTTTCGCCTCCATCAGAAAAGCGGCCGCCGCGGCCGGGAATCGAACCCGCGACCACGTGCTCAGCAGCGCAACGCCTTAGCCACTGAGCCACCGCGGTGGGTCATTCACAAACGTGTCCTGGCTTCGTTTCAACTGAGCGAACGAATTGCGACGACCCGTCGGCGGCCGGCGGACGAAACGCTGGGCCGACTGACTCTGTCTGAAGGCCGGGGAGGCGTGCAGTAGCGCAGCCAATTGCGAGCTTGGCTCCTCGCGACGTCACACGAAAACGCCGCAGAAAATTGGCGAGCGTAAAGAGAGGAGGGCAGCATTTTCGAATTAATTTTTCTACTAAATAAAATCGCGTAAACGCGCCCACGGTGGTCGAAACATGGCCTAGGGACTCCGGACTACAATTTGCGCAAGTAATCCCGCAATGTTTACATATCACTTCAGTGTCCCTTTAAGGGGAAGCGTGCTCATCTCGTGCCGGCCCAGGAAGACAGCGGCAACACTGTGGCTCCAGGAGCCATTAAAGGGTAAGCCACAACCGGGCGTTCAGCAAGCCGAGCATGCGCAGTGGGGGTGTGGACGGCGCAACAACGACAAGGGAGGGACATAGCCCCGTCGCATCTAATAAAATTACACCATCTTCCCGTAGGGGAACCATGAGTATTATGCGAAACAGCCATGGGCTTAACGCAATTTCCCATTTCGTAGTTACGGTAAGTGAAAAGTGTGGCAGTTACGGTGGAAACCAAACTGTAAATATAACGGTAGCTACGTACCTCAACCTAACGAAAACGATGAACGAGTTTGTTTCCGCAAACTCAGTCAGCACAGTGTTCTAATATATCAGTCGTTAATGTCGAACCTCCTCTGTGCTTCCATTTCACAGACGACGAGGCCTAGGCCTCATAGCTCAGCGGCGACGGGGCTGTCTGTGCGCGCATTTCAGTGCAAGCGAACGACGTGACTACGTTAGACATTAACGACGGATATGTTAAAACACTGTGCTGACTGAGTTAACGGAAACGAAGACTCGAGAAACACAATGCCTGCCCATTAAAACACTTCCTTTCCATCAGCTTCGCCAGCACTTGCTTCCTCCGTCTCGCCACTGATGGCACGCTGTCTGGGTTGTGTGTGAGTGTCCTTCAGCGCAAGCCGAAGCATCAGTCCAATCATCGAGTAGATATACAAAAGACTGTCGTTATGACTAACTCGAAGGGACAGTAAATATTCGATGGTATTATCAGAAATTCGCCCTAAGCGGAGGTTTTCTGCATTGGAGGTGTTACAAGAGAGCAAAAATGTTTTTCGTCTTAACTGAGCTCGTCTTGACGGGAGGCGACTGTAGTTGTACTGAAGGCTGCGGAATATTAAGCGAAGGGAAACCTTCCCGAAAGTTCGTGTTGATAGTTTTTGCTTTCGCTCATGATAATTAGGTTTTCAAGGGCTAGAGTTGAGCCTTTTCTTCTTTTTGTTTGCGCAAGTGTACAGTACTGCGTACAAAGTATCGAACACTGTGTTGGGGGCTTGTTGAACTCCGCGTTACGCAGGACATTTCGTTAACAACCTTTTCGGTATTCCGATGTCGTTCCCAGTTCAGCCCGGAGTTGTTCTCATCGTTTGAACGTGACCGACCTCTGCACGCATCTCTTCTGGAGCGCATAAGCGGCATCCTCTCTCAGCCTCATCTTCCTACTCTTGAACATCCGTGCCGGATCACCCTGACAGAAAATTTCCGGTCACACGAGGCCCTGGTGCAATTCATGTCGGGCGCCTTCTACGGGGGACGGCTTAGTGCGGCACTTTTGTCCCAATCTGCTGCCCCGCAGCCCCACCCTCGGTTCTACCCGCTCAGCTTCGTCGCCGTTAAGGGAGAAGACCAGGACCAGGATGGTACCAGCACATCCTTCTGCAACCGGAAAGAGGTGGGGACTGGCGATACGCTTGGTAATACCCGCGCACACTTGGAAACAAAACTCGTCGGGTACCATGTGTATAACTACTTCATGCTACCCGCGTATCTTGGTACCCGGAGAGTTTGGTATTTAACTTGGTACTGCCCAAGTACATTTTGATGTATGCTTGATATACCGTTAATTTCGTAAGAAACTGGAAAAGTAGAAGTTACACCGCATTTAGACAAAGACATACCGAGAAACAAGACTGACCAGGGAGCTGTGGCATGTTCCTTTCTTCGTGTGTCCTTATCTGAATGCGGTGAATCCCGCTTCACAATGCATTACCAACTATCCCAATAAAAACAGTGCCACAAAAAATTCAAAATAAAAGAAATAGTGAGAATGCACACAAAGCTGTCATCGCTCTTTCTCTATTTTGTTGTTTTCGTAATGTCTGCTCTTTTTAAAATGTACTAACTTACCCGGTCTTTCATTTCAGCCCACTAAGCTGTCTTTGGTATCTGAGGTGGCGAAATGCCGGCCAGCTGACACTGTTTCATTCATCCTCCGACGGTTGCAAATCTGACGCCGAATGTGCAAAAATAATTTCCAAATTGTGTGAATACGAAACTCTAGGACAGTTTTAAGGTTTAAACAGAAACTAGGCCTACGTGATTTTAATTTACCGAGATCGTACTGCGTTTGTTTTGTGCAATATAAGACGGTCTGTCATAACTCAAAACTGGAGCTTAGAAGACGCCTTTGTTGAGCACAAAAGAAAGCTTCTGAGTGTTTAAAGTGACATGGCATGAGTTGCTGAAAGCCATTCTAGTCCTGTAGTTCCACCGTTTGGCTGGTACTCATGTATTCTGTAACCGATGCGTTCTGTGACTAGGCGTGGAAAAACATCTTAAAGGGGCAGTGACGACAATAGGAGGGCTTTTACCTGGGCTAGTAGGTTGACTGCATGAAGTTGAACAGCGCAGGGACGGGACTAAGCGCCCGTGTTTGTCGCCTCTGTTCTTAGTCCCGTCCCTGCGCTCTTCAACTTCATGCAATGAAGACCAAATACGTCTTTCTTCAGGTTTAAAGAATCAGCCTTTGGTAACTCACTCAGCTCTATTCCAGCAACAGAAGACTCTTTGAACTGGAAAAGGAAAAGCAGGAAATATTGAACAAATTTCAAGTTTTCACTACAATTATGTGTTATTAGCAGGGGGACGTAGTATGTGCTAGCACTGCAAACATAGTTATCAGCATGTTAAAGGGACACTGAAGTGAATTCGTCAAGCTCCCGGTTTTGCTTTCACTGCGTAGACTGGCCCAAATTACCACACCTTTCATCGTTTATCCGGTTAACAAGTCGTTAGTTATTTTATAAAGCGGGAAAGAAGAAAAACTACCATGCGCGGTCTGTGGCGGTCGCACCAACTAAAGGCTTTCACGTCGGGAGGAGAGGGCACCGTGATTGGATGATGTCCAAGGTTAGCATTCAAACACGTTTCGGTTTCGGTTCTGTGAAACAACATGCTTGACATCCGACGGCATCGTTGGATGGACAGTCTCGATATCTCAGTAATCACCGTGCCGCGCTTCTGCCATGTTGTCGGCTGTAAAATGCCTGAGACAAGCCTCCCAGGATGGCTCCGAATCGTAGAAATCACTAGCCGAGGCCTCCGCAGTGGATGAATGCCCTCCGCGTCACCGCAGACGCTCAAATGCCTTGCGCTTTTCCCCCATATTTGGAGCTTGCCTCACTCATGCCTATATCGTAAAAAGCCTGTTCGCACCAGGCCAAGGGTGTGCTGATTCAGGCCTGTGCCTACTGCCCGCAAGCAGTCGGTGCTTGTGGCAACAGCACGCTAACGAGAACTCGCTAGCTCATCAGTGGCAGTCTGCGCGCGTTCTGCGAACTCGCTGGTGGAGCAGTGAACGTTTCGCCCGAAAATGGTGAACCCAATTTAGAAAACATCGGCCGAAAACGACAAAATCAACTTGCAAAAAACGATGTACACTCGTGGATTGGAACTTGCGACTTGCAAAACATTAACCTAGCGCCTCAGACCACTTGGCCACAAGCCAGGGCTGCCGAATTTGGATATATAAGGTATAAAATGTAAAACCAGTTTACCCTTTTATTTAGCTTTATCATTTCAAGTACTTTAGGCGACTATTCGTTCTATAGCGCCCGTGCAGTAAGCCTTTCCCAAACTTCCACAATATCTAACGTCTAGTCGTTGCATTTCTTTGATGTAAAAGCGTTCGCAGATGTGCGGTCGTGCTGCTAACCGCTGTGCTTGTTCACCCAGCGCAAAAAAGTGCTTCCTGCTCCCTAGTTTTGCGCTGAACGGTAAAAGTTTCAGTTGATTTTGTTTCCTTAGTACCAATATTGACTTCGTTGACTCTTCTCCCGCCTTCAAGTGGCCTTAGATTTTCTTACTAGCGTAAAGTCAGCGAAGCGTCCCATGTGCACTTGTGTAGCGCTTGTGTGGAGCGACCCGGACTCGGAGCTTGATACAGTGTACAAACTAACAAAGTAAAGAAAGGCACATTCTTCCATTCACGAACGTGTTGTGGCTTAGTTTCAATTGAGCGAGCGAATCGCGACGACCCGTCGGCGGCCGGCGGTCTAAACGCTGTGGCGACTGACTCGATCGGAAGGTCGGCGAACCGTGCAGTAGCGCAGCCAATTGCCAGCTCGTCTCCTCCTGACGTCATACGAAAGCGCCACAAAAAACGGTCGAGGGTGCAGAGAGGAGGACACCATTTTCGAATTGCTTTTTCTACTAAATAAATTCGCGTAAACGCGCTCAGAGTGGTCGAAACATGGCCTATGGTCTCCGGACTACAATTTGCGCTAGTAATCTCGCAATGTTTACAAATCACTTCAGTGTCCCTTTAACTGACCGTCAGCAACACAAGTGACCAAATAAAACTGCACTGGAGGCCCTACTAGAATAGCCTATTCATAATTTTGGCAGTGCCTTTGGTCGGTGGCCACCAAAAACAGACCACATTTTCTCACGTCGTAGAGAAATCGGCGGAAAGGAACTGCAGATTGTCCCTTGTTCAATAAGTTAGGAGTAATAGGTCGATCATTTCTCTGATGTTCGTGTTAAAATTGGTAACGTTGCAATCGGAGCAAGCAGTCCAAACTTGCATTTTTTCTTCCTGGTAACTTGCAAACGGCACATGGATATTGCCGTTCTTGAGTTAAGGTGCTTGTGGGTTGTCAATATTTGCTATGTAGCCTAGCATACCAGCTCTACATTTTTAAAATGCTTTGTTCAACTTCCTGGTATAACGTTTCAGGCTGGCCACGTATGTGAATTCGTGAAGCAGCTGGCGGAGAGTTGGCCCGAGTCCTGGGGTCCGTGCGACCTAGCGACCATTGCCGTTGTGACACCGTACTACGACCAGGTGAATGTTGCTTGCTCCACGTAGAGGCATGTAAAGGGCGCTACGTTGGGATGGACCCGAGTCATTTGCTTCTTTATTAAAGCGAAAGGTTTTTAGAGGGACCGATGGTGTCCTGTCAAAAAACGAATTTATTTCCCCATTGACCGGTTTGTCTACCAAAAGGCTCTGATTAGATCTCTGGACACATGGCGCGTGTGTGAAACCGGGGAATTTCATTTTGTCAAAACGGTTACTTGAAAGTTTTGAAAAAAATATGTTTCTGCGTACGAGAATACAGGTATAGGTCAACAGGCACAACGGTATACCTTTATCTCATAAACAACGTGTTGGTATGCATTTAGATCGTCCATGGATGCCTTTACCTATATAGTGCGCAAAAAATTGTCGCATTGATTTGTTCTTGGTTTGAAATGTGTGTCTTCAAAGGCTTGGCGTTGATTGGACGCATGTGCTGCGAAGGTTGGACGCAGTTTTTTTACCTTGCGCAATTCTCTCAACTTGTCTTTAAAAGGGAGGGTAAATTTATTTCTTTAAGTCCTACAAGGGCTCAAGGGGGATTACTTGAGGGCGGTGGGGGAATGAAGAAAAAGCCACCCAACACACAATTTTCCAAAAGAAAAAGAAACAATTGCACAAAACTGACATTGTAATAACCTGGAAGTAGAAGAACTGCACAAGGCTCTTGCAAATTACGATAAACACATTGTAACCAAGAACGAAACCATGAAAAAAAGTAACAAGAGATACAGTAGAGTATATGTGGTGTTAGCTCGGTCGTGGCTTAAATAAAGATCGAACAGGAGAAGTTAGGTTTTGAGGATTTAAAGCATTTAATTATTGAGAGAACTGAGGTTACAGGGGATAAGGCCAGAGGAGCAGGGAGAGAAAATGTCTGACGTGGTGCAGAGGCGTGGGGCGACTCACTCCGCGAAGGCACTTACACGTGAGAGAGATGGAAAACCCTAAAATAAACACTCGCGTTGCGTCTGGCGTCAGCACATCTTCTCGGGCATAACACACCCGATTCAGGGCGCGTTCGGGCTCCCGAGGAGCTCGGGGCTTCTCGGCATGGCCCTGGCACTAAATTGCGCTTTTCTGCTCGTCTTCACGTGGTAGTTTCGGCGGTGTCGAGTGGATAAGTGCTTTACGGTACGCCGTTTTCGTTTCTCCGCGGAGAGAATTCTTCCAAATGTTGGAGCTAACTGAGAATGGTGTCGAATCGTAGCATGGTAACAGATCTGGTAGTGTCTTTTGTTTTCGCGTAATGACAACCAGGAAGCTTTGAAAGCCTAACACGAACTTGTTAAGTGAAGCTGTATTGCTCAGGATACATGTATTTTGTGTGTCTGTGAACGAAAGCTCCTGAAGCTCCTTGTATTCTTGCAGCGTGAGGCATTGTATAGCGTGAAACGTTAAGAAACCAACATTATAGTGTGTGAAAATTGCGGAGAGCCGTGATCCCGACTCGCTACACGGCATTGCTCTCAGACCCGCGCGGCTCTTCGACGATGACGCGGCTTGCGGTGGCTTTCGCAATAGGATGGCAACAATAGAGAACTTCGCTTGTTCCTCATGAGATGGCGGCACCGGCGCGTTTAGAAGCGGGGAGCTTGAGGGATCGCTTCGGCGGGAGGAGGCTGCGGTGAGGGGACTTCTGATGCGGCGCTGTGAGGCGGCAGCAAGCGGCTGATAGGGTGTCGACACCCCACGTCAGACAGTTTCGGGAACCCCAAAAACCTCATACCCTAGCATAACGGCGGCCGGCCGGGCACTCCAAGCGGTGACGTCACGGCGTGCGGCGGCAGAGTGACCCGGCTTTCCCTTCCAGCCTCGACCCGCCGTTATCAACCGGTAGCGCCGGGAGTCGAACGACTCCAGCCGCTCGAGCAACGCGGGAACCGTCGACGAAGTAGAAGACGGGAGAGCTAGGGTGGTTTTGGGAAGAAATTTTCTTGGAGGCTGGCGTCCACGGGGTTTGTCTCTTGCCTGCCTTCCACGCCGGCGCCGTCTAGACGGCAGCCGCGTGGGGAGGATCGTCTGAGTAAGACTCTACGCGCAAGTGTTTGTGCTATTAGAACACAGTCACTACTAGTGTTGCACGCCGTTTAAGTCATAATTTGGACGTTGCGCTACTACAGTCAAACTCGGGTATATCGAATAATTGCATATATCAAACATCCTCAAAATCCCCTTGCAAACCTCATGCAAACGTTTTGCGCTTTTGTACGCATGTATGGAACTTCCGTTCTCTAGCACATTCTGTAGATAGAACTCCACGCCGCAAGTGGCTCTGCAAGTGCAGTTCCCCTGATCATATGAGCCGATGAAGAAGACATCTTCTAGCGCACGGCCGCGTTTTGTTGACGGGAAGGCGGCGTCGCTGGAGTACGAGCGAAAAAAGGGGCAAGAGAAACCGAGTCGACACGTTGCTACCCAGTGGCGGCTGCCTGGATGTTTTTTCTGCCCTCCGATGGGGGCACGAAATTACATGCCGCTCTTCTGCCGCGGAGAGGAACGTGTGGCATGGCGCGTGCTTGTTTTGCACGCGGCGCCGTGTCTTGAAGCGTAGTTGCGAAAAAAATACGTAAGAATTTTGATTTACCGACGAGGGCGGACATCATTCGACTAGTGTACACCAATAAAGATAAGTCGTCGTTTGCAGGAGCATTCTAAATTCGAAATTCCTCGCTGCTCTTTTGAGCGCGATTCTGCGGAGCGAAATCAACGTGAGGCGAAGGCGTCGCAGTCCGGCCGTTCTGGAGCGTTTTGTATGCATGTTCCTGCAGAGTGTTCCGCAAGGCGGCTTCGTTGTGGCTCCAGAAGAGCCGTGTTGGGATGCAGAAAACGTCGGTGTTGAACACATAGACAGTGAATTTTGAAAGCTGTCAGCATTCCCATGCGCGCAAAAGTACGTGAGTTCGTTACTGCCAACTACGACGTGCATGCTTTTTGGCGGATCGCAACTATGGGGGGATTGTGGCGGAGATCGCCAATGCTAAAGAAGCGCACTCGGCTAGTGGCTCTGACGACGCTCCCAGCCGCCTACCGCAGCTGTGCTTGCAAGAGCATTCAGCGTGTCACCGCTCTGGCCAAGCGCAGTGAGCGGCGCCGGACTTCCTGATTTGGATGGCAGTAGTAAGCTCAAAGACAGTTTGGTGAACTCCATGACGCATAAGAAGGACCAAGCAAAGTTAACGGACTTTTTTTATGTTAAATAAAGTGAGTTGGCCATTGCGCTCTGTTTCGTATTTTCCGTGTTTTGAGCAATAAATCAGTACGCACCCGCTGGTCACAATATTGGAAAGTTCTCTGTGACTGGCGGAGTTTTGAAATAGGGTTAAAATAGGTGTATTTTATATTTCGAATTTTTTTATATATCGCACTACTTGGCGATCGTCTTGGAGCTCGGTATATACGGCTGTAGATCTCATCACTTTATATACGCATTTTTTGCATATTACTTATCAGTCAGCATTGCTTTGAAGATCAGTTGGGTAAAAATAGGTGTGCGTGGGTCTATCTTAGGCATAACCGCTGTCAACACTCAAAAGAAGTAAATTTTCTCTACTGTTCGCCTAAATATGGTGTCCCCTCTATGTCTATAAGAAGCTTTGGTGGCAACCCACGCTCACACAGCGGAGTAACACCATATATTTTTTCTTTTCACCTAATTGAAACCAGGCACGTTTCTCACTGACTTCTTTTTTGTGTTGTAGGCGCAGTACATTCGGACTCAACTAAGGGACTGCAATCTCTCCCGTGTTCGAGTGGAATGTGGCGCCACTGTTCAAGGTGAGGGTCATGCCTGTGTTCAGGTTTGGGTGTTCTGTGTTAAACGCAGTGCTGCTTTGTGGTTGTAACAGAACAATGTTGGCGGTACGTTACAATCGGGCGCAAACCCGAAATTCGCTAACAAGCGTGCAGCGGCATCGCCGTAGTCTCAAACGAAATCGAAATCGATCGGATCTAAAACAATCCGTCAACATCAGCAAGTAAATGTCGGCACGCGCATTCCTCCACGGGCATACTTGACGTAATTTTTGAGCTAATTTTTACATCGTTTTTTTTTAACTTTTTTGAGAGAACATACCTGCGCATTACAATTAGAAGCGCATTAAAATCGTGCAAATACGGTAGTTCTGCATGAGGAGAGTTCTTTGGTAAGACTCTTTTGCTCGGGCAAAAGAGTCTTTTTTTTCTCTAAGACTCTTTTGCTCCCTACGTTCGAGCGTCGGAAATTTGGTATATTAAAAAAATCGGCTAACGAGTGTTGTCGCACTGTGGTTGTTCTTGTGTGACAAGGCAGCGGCCACGGGTGTATATACTGTATTGGCCGGCTTGTAACCTGCCCAAATGACCAATCAAGCTTCTGTAGCAGCGCTGGTGACGGCACGTGATTGCGATGACAGATTTTCATCTGGTATACATTTGTGTGAAGTTTCCCTTCCCGCTTTTCGACGTTTGCGAATAATCCGCCTGCGCAGGCAAGGTATTCCGCGCGGTGATTCTGAGCACGGTGCGCACACAAGCCACCCGCCTCGCGTTGGAGCGCGCGGCGGCAGAGTGGTCCCCGGAGGGGATAGTCGTCCCCCCCATAGACTTCTCCTTCTTGTCAGACACCGAGGCTCTCAGCACTGCACTGGCACGGGCCCAGTCTCTTGTCGCAGTCATCGGAGACCCCATCCTCCTTTGCTCCCGCAGGTGGGTTGTGGTCAGAGTTTTTGTTTTTTAACTCAAAACAACCTTTATATCAAGGAGCATGAGATGGGTACATAATATATGCACAAGAAGGTTCAAAGGCCCGAAAACCGAATCATGAACCTCGTATAGAAATACAGAAAAAAAGTTGTAGTCGCAAGATGAAGACAAAAGCATAAGTAAACGAAATAGAAAACTTGAACATACAAGCGTTCCAAATTCAGCTGGGACAGTAGAACGAAATTTACATACTGACACTTCACATTAGTGCAATGACAACAGTAAGAAATGTTTCAGTCTATTTCTGAAGGTTCAAGTGTCCCACCAGTGCAAGCACGAGAACTGAATAGTTGTATTACTGTTGTTGGTTGTTACTTTGGGAAAGTAGGAAGTTGCTACGAGGGAATAACCGAGTGCAGTTTGCGGTAGAGCAGTGCTAGGTCATCAAATAGATATATTTAGAGTACACAACGCAATGCTTTGAAGAAAAAGGTGCCAAGTTTCAGCTGGTGAACACAACAGAGGGGTAAAACCTCGAGGTTAACGAACAGAGGTTTAGAAGAAGATAGACGGGCGGCAAAAGTAATAATTCTTAGAGCTTGTTGTCGGAATTCTTGATGCGGCCAGAGATGATTACAATAGGTGCTACTTGAGGATGATATAGAGTAAACAAATGGCTGTGAATAAACGCGTGATACGTAGTGTCGCGGTGAACAGTAAATTGGACTGGCCAATGTCCTAGTGGCGAGACAACTGCTATGCTGTGCCGCATTTGGCAGTAGAGAAGGTCGTGGAAGAACCATTACCAAATGGAGAAGAAGAAGAACCTGGCAGTGACTGACCGGAACTGGCAGTTCTCCCCGTTCGAGCAAGTTATGATATCATGACTGCACAGAGTTTTCTCGGAATGCCGAGCAACTTGTGGTTGTGAAACTTGGAAGTTTAACTTGCAGAATGGATTTCAAGAAAATTAAAAAGAGCGCAAAGGACGAGGACAAAGAAACACAGTAGACGGGACGCGCGCTCACTACCAACTAGTTTATTTCGAAAACCCTTCCCACATATAAATGTCAATACATCAGGGGCGCGCCTGCGCACAGAAGACCTAAAAAAGGCAAGCCACATGCGCGCTACCGATTACGGCACAAAAGGCGGAACTCACTCTCCCGCAAATACACCGATGTCTGGCTGACACAATCTTTGCCCCTTTTTTTAATATGGTATGCCTCCAAAAGTTCACGTGCCACCGTATCCCTGCTGCGGCCCAGTATCTTCAACTGATTAAACAGAGGTACGCATTTACATTCTGGGCAGTGCGCCGGAAGATTCGCACCGGAATCCTTTGTGAGGGACAGCTCATGTTCGCGGGCCCGGTCATTGACACATCGGCCGGTTTGTCCTATGTAGGACTTGCCGCAGTCCAGTGGCAACTCATATACTGCAGCCACTGCGCAATCCACATAACGCAGTGCGTGCTTTTTACCACAGGCAGTCCCTTTTTCTGGCATCCCCAGGGATGCGCGCGCACAACTTTGCCAGCTTTCGCGGCGCTGAAAGAACAACGGGTACATTGTGCCTGTTCGCCACTTTCTTAAGGTTATGTGTCACCTTGTGGATATATGGAATCACTTCAGGCCTCTCGAGCCTACCATATTAAAAAAAGGGGCACAGATTGTGTCAGCCAGACTTCGGTGTATTTGCGGGAGAGTGAGTTCCGCCTTTTGTGCCGTAATCGGTAGCGCGCATGTGGCTTGCCTTTTTTTAGGTCTTCTGTGCGCAGGCGCGCCCCTGATGTATTGACATTTATATGTGGGAAGGGTTTTCGAAATAAACTAGTTGGTAGTGAGCGCGCGTCCCGTCTACTGTGTTTCTTTGTCCTCGTCCTTTGCGCTCTTTTTAATTTTCTTGAAGCCATGAACCAACTCGCCCAACAATCCATTTTATTGCAGAATGGAGCTTCGCCTAGTTGTGTGGATGGCTGTGACGGCAATTGCAGTGGTGTATTTTGCGCTACAACAGAGACACTCTTAACTGCCATGCCAGCTACAATCGTTCCAGTGAAGTCTTCTGGCTTAACAACTTGCAGAACTGGCTTTTGAATTGAGTTTGAGCTCGACTCTATGGTCAAAAAGTATGTTCTGGTGAGGCATGCTTTGATTCACAAGAAGGTTTGGACTGAATTCATCGGCGAAACCAGTGCTCCTTCCCAGCTGTGTGAAGATCGCGCGACATACTGGGACCGAACAAAGTCGATCAGGACTATTGTACCCACTTCTTATACGTGATCAATAAGTCCCCCCATTCTCCAGAGCGACCTGCCGTCCAATAAGTTCTAGCTCGGCATACAGCTCTGTTGGAATTTGCGCACAATGATCTTCCCTCACCGCTCCCTTGTGTAGGTTGTCCCACAAAATTCACACAGGGGACGCAACGCCCATCCACCAGAGGCTATACCACGTGTCGCCCTCTCAGTGGTCATCATCATCATCATCATCATCACCAATAAATACCTGTCTACGCCCATTGCAGGAAAAAGGCCTCTCCCATTACTCCCAATTATCCCGGTCCTGTGCTAACTGTGACCAATTTATCCCCGCAAACTTCTTGATCTCATCTGCCCACCTAACTTTCGGCCCCACCCTGCGACGCTTTCCTTCTCTAGGAGTCCACTCTGTTACCGTCAATGACGAGCTGTTACTTTGCCTTCGCATTACATGCCCTGCCCACGCTCATTTCTTCTTCTTAATTTCTACTAATAATATTAACTAATAATATTAACTAATAATAGCTACGATTATCTACTAGCCATCAATCATCAAACCCGGGGAATGCTTCAGAAAGCTGTTATTCGGGAATCCATCAAACCCTGGGCCGCGCCTGTTATTCTGGTGAGAAAAAAAGACAACTTCTGGTTATTCTGCGTCGATCATCGTGCGCTCAACGCCTTCAAAAAGAACGTTTATCCCTTGCCGCGGATAGATATGCTGTGGATTGCCTCCCCTGTGCGGCGCTCTTCTCCTGAATCGACCTGCACCCTGCATATTGCCAGTTACGAATGCATCCCGGAGAAGAGAGAAGACAGCTTTTGCAACCTGAGAAGGCCTGTTTGACTTCGATTTTCTGCCGTTTGCATTCTGTAACGCACGAGCCACGTTTGAGAGCTTCGTGTACACTGTCTTGCGCGACTTCAAACAGGACATTTGCATGTGTTACTTAGACGACGTGATTAGCTACTGCAGGACATTCGAAAAGCACAGCGAGTTCCTTGACATAGTGCTCAACCACATAAAGTAAGGTGGTCTTATCTTAAACTCAAGAAAATTTCGGGCTGCGCCAAACTCTCGTGCTCGGCTTCCTTGTGGACAAAGATGGAAAATGACTGGACCCGCAGGAGTTTGGTGCTGTCGGCGACTTCAAGAAACCGCGAACTTTAAAGATCTTTGGAGCTTTGTGGGCCTGCGCTTTACTTTCGACGATTTATTCCCGACTTTGCACAGCTCGCACACCCGCTGACTTCCTTGCTTCGTAAAGACTCACCATTTGAGCGTACTCCCGACTCTGACTCTGCGTTTGAGCAGCTAAAATTTTTATTGACTTTAGGCCCATTCACGCGGCTTTGACCCGATGGCGACATCTGAAGATCACTCGGACGCTGGCGGCATCGGAATTGGCGCTATTGTTCAACTGATAACGGAGCTCAGCACGTGGTTGCCAAAGAAAGTCGTACGTCAGGAAAGCCTAGAGTAATGACACAGCCACGGAACTGGAAGGCCTCATGGTCGTGTTCGCTGTGAAGAAATTCTGCCCATAATTGCATCGCGGTAGTTTCGATATTGTAACCGACCATCATTCATTTGGCTGGTTGGTCGGAGTATACGTTATCTATTTAATTGTCTCGTGCGTTGGTCATTGCGCCTTCAACAATACAACTTTAAAGTGCAGTAATAACTCGTTAACTCGAAGTACTACAAACCGGTTAGTATTTTGAGATAAGTGGATTTTAGAGATAAGCAAGGCTGCACGAATTGCCATGAAAATCGAGTTCTTTGAAAAAAAAAACGTGCTACTACTTACCAGCTCTTCAACAGCAGCTTCAAATCTTGCTTTTCATAAAAGTTTTAAAGAGAAAAAAACGTACAAGAGACGTTCACCGACTGGGTTTTGTGGCACTGAAATTTTACTTAGGAGAAATGAACTGCGTAATGTTGGTCTGCTTTGCGGCCGCACTCGAGTCTCCTAAGGAGTCCTCTAATTGCTTGACGCATTGCATAAGCCGATCTTCCCCGCCGCTGCATTAAACCTTATTCGCATTAAGAGCAGCAAATTCCTCGTTTCGGCACATGTCGGGACCTCTCGAGGAGGTTCGTCATCGTCGCCTTGCGTTCGCCGTCCCCATTTTGTGGCCATTTCAATGATATCAGCGTCCGTAAGGTCTCCTGTCACGGGCACATCCTGCTCGCATAGAGCGTATACTTCTGAAAGGCACGTCGCTTTCGGTGGCACCGTTATTGGTAAGCTTCATCATCTCTTGGCAGAGTTCCGAGAGGTGATAAACATCGGCTTTGTTGTGGGGCGTCGAAACGAGAAAAAAAATCCAGGGACTTAGGCGCGGCAGCATCGCCCGAATATTGTGAAACGGTCCGGGGCGGCGAAATTACCATTCTACTTTCAGTCAAGGTTTCGGGGTATCCGCAGTTTGGCACAAAAATACTTCGAAATAAAGGGCAACAAATATATGGGACGTATAGAAAATGGTTTGGTGTGGCGGAAAATTTCGACTTAGCCAATTTTTCGAGATATTGTTGTTCGAGTAATGACGAAAATTGAGTATGAAGACGTGGACAATTACTTTGTTAAAAAGTCTCCACATTTTTGATTTACGGCCGAGTATTTCAGCAAGAGCGACAAGAAATGCGTTGTTACAGCTTCTTGTTCTTCTCAGTTTTTCTCAACGTCGACCTCTCTATTCATCGTCCGTGATGGTCTGCTTTACAAGAAACACTACTCTTCAGACGGCGCCCGCTCCCTTCTTGTGTCCCCAAAGAACATCGACCCGAGCATCTTGTACGCCATGCACGACGACATCATATCAGACCACTTTGCATTCACCCGTACTTTCTACGGGCTTCGCCATCATTTCTAGTTTCCAAAAGAATGGAAACAGGCCTAGAAGTATGTCACCAGCTTCCATCACTGCCTGCGCCGTAAGCATCCGACACTTTCTTCGCCTGGCCCTCTACAACCGGTGATAGCTCCAGCGGACCATTAGCAAAAGTTGGCGGTGACTGCCTTGGTCCTTTCCATAAACTACCTGCTAACCTCCGCTGGATTAGTATGTGTCTACTACCTGACCAGATATGTTGAAACTACCGGTCTTCCTTCACCTGATGATGTTGCGCGGTTCTTCCAGCCATCCATCTTTTTGCGTCACGGCGCTCCTCGCGTGATTATTACAAACGGAGGACGACAATTTATTGTAGATATTATAGGAGAAGCTTTCTGGACCTAACTACCGACTGAGTACACCCTACCACTCTCAGACTGGCGGCCTGGCTGAACGCACAAACCGTATTTTATTGAATATGTCTGCCATGTATGTAGCTTGTAATCACAAGACCTTGTATGCGGTGCTATAATTTATCAAATGACACTATAACCCCGCCAAGCACGAAACTACATATATTTCCCATTCTTGGGGCTTTACGCACGTGTCCCTCCCTTCTTTCTTAACACCATGCTGCCTATTTTCTTAACACCATGTGCATACGTCTATTATTTCAACTCTGTGTCGCGCAGAAGAGGCTCGTTGACTTCGTTTGCCTCATAAACTCGTGGCAAGGCACGTTACGACAAACGCTATCAGCCAGTTTTATGCGCTCCCGGCGACTTCGTATGGCTACAGACTCCAGCGCGGAAGTGTGGCCTATACCAGACTCTCTTGGCCATGTACTCTCTACAATTCGTCGTATTTAGTCATAAGCGAAGTTAATTACGTCATAGCAAAACCAACGAGCCTTGACCGCTGCTCTCGAAAGACGCAAGTGGTTCATGTTGCTCGCCTTAAGCTGTGCTGCACTCATACTGCATGTCTCTTTCGGGAGCTTCGTCTGCCCCGGGAAAAGTTGTCACGGCAAGCAGTAAGTTGGCCAGTCCAGTAAGGTGGACTGGCCAATGTTCCCCCGGCACGACAATTGTCATGCTGTGGCACATCTGGGAGAAGGAGAGGGCATAGATGAACCTTGCGGCTGACTACCTACTGACTGACCCGGTCTGGCTCTTTTCTCTATCCCTGATTGTGTAAATAGCACCTCTTCATAACACCGTCCTTGTCGTATCAATAGTTTGCTAAAGCTGTTAAATCAGAGTAGGCCCTAGTGCAAAGCAGATCCCATATACCCCAGTAAACCTTCTTAGAAAAACATTTACATGGTAATGAAATTTGAGATTCCAATCCATAATGGTACTAAGAAAACACACATGGTCCGATGACGGAATGGAATCTGCGGTAATGTATAAGTTCCAGCCGGGTAATGGGTGTTTTAAATGCAGAGCATTTGTATAACTCACGATGTCACCCGTGCGTCGGCGTCCGCAGCAGCCAGCCTCCCCCTACACTATAAAAAGAAATAAGAGTTACCGGCGCCTGGTTTCGATCCCACGACTTTGCGGGCGGAACGCAAGGTACATGGTGCTCTACCCACTGCGCCACAAAAGCGACACAGAATCAAAGGCTACGAACGCGCCTTATATCCTTGACTCATTCAAACTACGTCAAGAAGCTGCTGATACAACGCATTCACTACCTGTGGGCGGAACGCGAGGTACATGGTGCTCTTCCCACTGCGCCACAAAACCGACGCAGAATCAAAGGCTACGAACGCGCCTTATATCCTTGACTCATTCAAACTACGTCGTCAGCGGCGTGCGTTGGCGACTCAGCGGCGTGCTAGCGGCGTGATAGCTGCGTGGTGTACACGTGATAACACCAACCCCCCAAACAAACGTTAACGCAATACACCCACCCCCTATGCGACGCATTTACTCGAGTCCCCCTCGCGGGGAGATGGGCCCATTTTTGATGAGAGTGAAACGGAACAAAAACCATTTTCTTAGCATTAACAAAGAGCCAGTTACAGCAGCACCATTCGTGGGTGGCCGGCAATTCATTCCGCCGATTGCGAGTGAGTGTTTATTGATTACGATGGGATGACACAATAGTGGTATCATCTGCGTACAGAAAGCAACATGAGTAATGAAGGCACAATGGTAGGACATTATTGTCAATTCAAAATATTAAGCGGCCTAAAGGGAGCCTTGAGAAACACCTTGTTGAATAATAACGTGTTAGAATTGAAGTGGAGTCTTGAGAAGCACCTTGCTGAATATTAAGTGTTAGAATTGCAGTTCTTTAGATAAACGGTTTGGGTTCTAGACGCATGAAAACGTATAACAGCAATAATGGTGGTCCTGAGATACTTCCCTGAGATTCCAATGAAAGCTAGAACAAAATGCCATAACCAGTGCTGTCGAAAGCTTTGCTGAAGTCGATGAATAGGGCCCCAGCTATATCTCCACGATCAACCGCAGACTTTGCCGTATCAGTGAAGCAAGCTATGGCGTAATCAGTAGACAGCACCTGCCTGAAACGATGGTGGCAAACAAAATAATCGTTCAGTCAAACTTCTAAGGCGTTTTTAGTGATTTTATAAAGAAATAAAGTAATTGCACAAAGTAATTTCATTGCGCCTTTAATTTCGGGGGAAAGGTGAGGGAAGGTTCGTATTTTTTTAAATCGGTATGACTGTAGTAATCTTCAATTGCGAAAGACAAATGCCAGTGTTAAGACAAGGTTGAAGCTACCGTTGAGGATTCGCGACAGAATTGGGCTAACCGAGTCGATGTGCTTGCTGTGAATGCCATCAATACCAGGACCTGTAGTTTTTAACTCGAAGATAATTCTAACTGATTTAGCCGGAGCAGGTGGGTCGAAGAAGGAACGATTTTGCGCATCCCTGATAAAGAGGGAGATCATGAGCTGGATGAGCATTGCATGAAGGGTTAACATATTCACTCAAGGCATGCCAAATACCCGCAAAGTCGAATAACAGAGCTCTGATAACGCTAGGACAACACTTTATTTTGATAATTCTTTAAATTTACAAAATAATAAAGCAGCTGCCACTTTTTTCGTTTTTTTGTTACTGTTGAATTGGTTTTGCAAAAGAAAGACATTTTGCTTTTTTGTTAATGTAGAAACTACAATAAAATATTAAGAGATTTAGTAAGCAAATGGGAAAGAGTGAAACTATTTTCTTTTAGACGAACAGTAGGTGGGGCTTGCGTTTACTGCCCCAATCGCAACGTTCGGCAACTCATCTATAGCGTCAGGGCTCGAGTAACGAAAAATATGAGACGGAGGGAATTAAGATGGAATGTGAGAACTTGGGAGGATTGCAAAAGGATCTCGCGGAAATACTAACAGCTGGCCTGTTAGGCACGTGTTGTGAGGGAACGGGCCGTACTTATCGCGCAAAAACAAGCACTGGCTGTTTACCGAAGGCGATGCTTTGCCCTTTTGTTGCTGGCAAGCAAATTCTTTAATGTGTTTTTTTCATCCACGGTGCAGTTGCAGGTAATGTATTTTGGTGCATTCGTTCTGGCAGTTTGGTAGTGTGGGGCGAAACAGGTGCTTATTGTACCTATAGGCTGCCCAAAAAAGGTGCGTAGGTGCTGTCACGAAAGCCCGCTCATTTGAAAAATCATGGTGTACCAACATCTGGAAGGGCAATTGAGTGTGTCGGCCTTAAAAACAGCTAATATATGTCAGTGACAATTGAGAAATGTTCCGTGGAGGAAACGACAAAGGCTAGCGGATAAACAAGCAAAATCTCAGATGACCTGCAGTGGGTGGTGACGTGGTGACGTGTGTCAATTACAGCCGTAAACCGCAAGCGAATAGAAGGGTTTGCTAGTCTGTTTTGGGTTAGAATGAGGGCCGCCATATCTGGCAAAATGCAGTCAAATCGCTGCAGATGTTACGCAGCAGTGTTTAGGGTTTTCAACACAGTGCATAATCAACTGCGCTGGAACTGCATTAAGAAAGATAGGTCTTGGGTGTTTGACGAGCCGGAGCTATACCTACCCGGGAGATGATTGGTGCCGAGTGGAGGGCTACAGGTTAATTTTCACCACCTGGCATTGTTAACGTGTGGTGAAACGTTCACACACGGTCGATCTCGCTTTTCGTCTCCGTGGCCGCCATTGAACGCGCTTCCTCGCGCTCAGCAGCACAATGCCTTAAACGCTAACCACATACAGCAATATAGTGAGCGAAATGGGGAGCAACGCAACGAGCAAAGCACTACTTTTCGCCGCGGATGAAATTGGTCATCGCTTCCCCACTTTCTGGCTCGCCAGAAAACTTAGCTTATCGCCGGGAACTGGCCTCAGCGACTCCCCCTTCCCCGTCAGATTCATCCTACCCACCACGCAGCCCGACGAACGGCCCGCGCGTTGGCACACTTACGCCTATAGTTCCCCCCATCTTCTGACTCCATTTACGTAGACGCCGCAGAATACAGACACCGACCAGCTTTCGCTGCTGCTATTATTACAGAAGACCGGCCGCTCCCAGCAGTGGCAGCCACCATCCGCACAGTCCACCCCCCGAGGCCGAGGAAGAGGCAATAGCTCTAGCCATAACACACCAACCACCCCCTTCTCACATATTCTCCGATTCTAAGACGGCCGTGCGAAATTTTGCGCGGTGACACATCTCTTTCCCTGCTCGCCAAATTCTCCTATCCCGCCCTTCTCCCAAAAAATCATAATCCTGCACTGTACCCCCGGCCACGTGGGCTTTGGCGGCGCGGAAACGACCCACCTGGCTGCTCGAGGACTCATTTACCGAGCTCCGGACGTGGACGTCTCACAGCACGACGCACGAAACGCTTGTGAACCCCTGCTTACTTTTAGCGACATTACCACACATTACCGCCTACAGCGGCTAGAACTCCCGCCCCCTCACACATCTCTTCCTTCACCCTTGGACAGATTATGGCGACAATTACAGGCCCAATCCCTCCCCCACCAGACACGTCCTCCACCACGTCTATCCCAAATTATATCCCCACCCAAACTTCCCGGCATGTGACGCTCGAGATACCACGCCACACGCCATTTGGGAATGCCCCTCTTTACTCCTCCTCGTTTACCCAACCCTCCCACTACCTGGCTGGAGGTGACCGGGAGTTCCTCGCCCGAGCTACAGCTCCTGAACGCCACTAGGGCTCAGGATTACCTGGCGCGCCTCCCTCACCTGAGGGACACTCGCTAGGACTGAGCATCGCCAGAAATAAAGTTATTCTCTCTCTCTCAGCGACTAGCCAAGTAGCCAATGGGAGAGCCACCAGGGACACAATTCTTGGCTTAGGGAAAGAACGAGAAGGGGGGAGCGGCGGCACAGTGCATCCTGGAAAAGTACCACCCTCTGCTCACTTAAATGCGTGTATTTCCCGTTTTTGTGACAAATGCCCATATAAAAATACCTTGCGGCCGTGTGTACTTCGATAATCGTATTGGGCGCTGTGCGGTAATATTGGGGTCGCCTTTCGCCGTCTCTCGCTCGATCGCTCTCATGTGGTTGCCTCGGCAAGCGATTGAGATGAGCGACTGGTGATCCCCGCCGCATGGCTCGTCGCGTCACTCGCAAAAATCGCTTCAAGTTGTTACCGCTTTGGCCACTAAGAAACCGTTGCACGTAGCTGCTTCATATCACAGCACTGCACGACATGGTAACTGCGCTAAGCCGATACCAAAGATGCAACTCTGTTTTCCTTGCTCACTGCTGGCAAATGTGATCTTGGGGTTACATTCGCAGGAGTGTTTAGGCTTTGCTTGTCGCTCAGGGATTTATTTTACCTGGTGTCCACACATCATTCCCGCGTAATGCACGACCTTTGAGTAAGCGCGTGCAAGATGCTGCATTGAACAGCTGCATGCAGGGTGTTAGGCCGTGGCCGATCACGGAGGCCACGGTTAGGCAGAAGTAGTGCTACGGAGCGCGGAGAGATGGCGCTAGGTGCGCGGGGAAGTGGACCAAAAGGGAGATCCCCAGGTGGTCAAAATTAATCCGTGGCCCTCCACTACGGCGCGCCTCATCGCCTGCGTTGCGCCGGAGCATTAAACCCTGCCATTGCTACAATCAATCAGAGTGAGGAGTTGAGAACGGACTGTGTAGAAGGAGCAGTGCGGAATAAAGAGTGGACGGTCTGTCAGGATTTGGTGTGTGTGTGTGTGTGTGTGTGTGTGTGCGCGTGTGTGCGTGTGTGCGTGCGTGCGTGCGTGTGTGCGTGCGTGCGTGCGTGCGTGCGCTCGTTTCGAACCCTGACAAGGGAAGAAGGTAAAAATATAGTGTATGAGGCTTATCTGGCTTAGCGTTTGTGGCCTGCGGTCTACCTTCTGATACATGCAGTCGCTCCCTTTTCGCAGTGTAACCCCGCATTGAAATACTGTACTTCTAGCTGGCGACGTGAGCGGTTTAAAGAACAATAAAGCATCAGAAAAAATAGGGTTTTCCTACTTTTTTAAGCAGGATTACACTGAAAAAGAAAACACAGCTTCTCTAGAGAAATTTGTTGTGATGCGAGACATGCGACCAATCTGCAGTGAGGGAAACGCTTTCTGCAAGCAACACCTTGACGTGAAATAGCGCGCAGATTTTGAGAGTGGAAGCTCTGCTAGGACTTTTCTGATGCAGCGCGTAATAATTATATACTTTTAAGTGTTACAGAAAAGATTTATTGGGCACTTAAGTCTTTTAGGTCATTTGAAGGCGAAAGCCAGCGATTATTGAAGGCTTCTTCACTGCTGCATCGTGTTTGCGGTGCCTTCACGTTCTCCTGTCATGCGGCACTCATCAGGTGAATTCTTGTTCCTTATTGCCACTGTACAGGGTTTAGGCGGTAGTTAGCACACTTGGTTGCGTCTCTTGACGACCCGGGTTAAACTCCCATTTGAACCCAAATAAGTTTCCATTAATGCTTTTCAACCTATTTTCTTTTTACATCGGCCGTTATTCCGTATCACTCGTGTTGCCACCAGCAACCACGGTCACTTTCCGCATATAATGAGACATCTGGGGATTTCGCCTAAAGAAGTATGTGGAATTTTTTGAATGTGTGCGGAATCATCTTTTTTTAATATTTCATATTTTGCTGAGAAAGCATGAAAACGACTTGCTTTTTTTACGCCCCTCAAAATTTCGTGAAAACTTACACTTCTCCTTCTGGTATCATAGCATGCCACCAGACAACATCACATCGTATTTAAATAGAGCTTGCAGCCTCTTATTTTCTTCATTTTTGTAGCTGAAATTTATAGCTGTTACTTTACTCCCCTCTAACCTTAGAAAGCAGCACCTATGCAGGCCTTCTGTAGCACCTGTTTCGTCGCAAACGTTTCTGGCTTCTTAACAGTGCTTCCCAACCACCAGCGTGCCCTGCCCGGGATCCCTTTCCGGCTTGCAAAATTGATGCGGCATTCCACAATGTACGATGTTGATCCGGGTCATATTGTCAACCAGTCGTAGAACTTCATCCCCGGGGTAGCCACACGTGACCTCCTACATCACAGCAAGAGGCTACGTCACCTCTTACGTCACAGCACTGATCATCACCGGCCTCGGGCGCCGCATTCCGGGTTGTGCGCGGGAAATTTGGAACCGGTGTAGTGCGTGCTGAATTCCAGGACGTGCGCGGGAAATTGGATATCACGGCTCGGCCCTGCTGCCATTCTTCATCATCAGTCTCGGGTGGCGCCATCTATGAACGAGCAAGAGGGACTCAACGACCGGAGTTCCCTTTCTTTGAATGAAAGTGGCGCTCTATCTGTCGAAGGGTCGGCGAGGTGAATCACGTGACCGATGACGTAATTGGTCTGCTCACCGTGAGTAGAGGCTCTTACAAGAAAATCGCTTCCCCACTGAGCGGGGATGCAACCAGGGATTCTCGGCTTACGAGTCTGACCCGCTGCTTCACACAGGCAGGCTGTTATTCTTAAAGAAAGAGTTGGAGGTGATCTTTTTCCCAGCATAGAGCGAGACCTAATGATGGCAGCGTCCGTGGCCACCATTAGGTGCGCCGTGGCCACGGACGCTGCCATTATTAGGCCTCGCTGTATGCTGGGATATGAGCGGCTAATTTGAAATGCGGAGCTTGGGCTTTGGCACCGCCGCCGACAAATCTTACTGTTTACCCTGTCGCTGTAGCCACGTATACTACTGTTGTTAGGCTGCATGCTGAGAAATGAGTGACTAATTAGAAAATTTCGTACACATGTCACTGCTTACAGAAGCAGCGCCGCTTGGCGGCAGATGAGCGGATAATTTGATGCGGCTAACATTGAGCTTGACACCGTTGTGGACACGTCTTCTTGTTTAGCTATCGTTGCAGTGGGCCACACAGCGTGCCGAAAAGTGAGCGCGTATTCGAAAGTTGCATGCCCGTACCTTTTACCCGAATACATTTAGCAAAAGACCTCGCGATATTCTCAAGCGGGAACCGATGTTAAAGGTAAGATGACCGAACTTAACGTTAAGAACTGCTTGTGCTGTCTACGTATGGAACGAAATTCGAAGATTGAGGCATAGCCAATAAATTCTTGGTCTCAAATTTTCTTTATTTTGTCATGAAAGGCTACACGTTCCGCGTCTCCTTCGAAGACAAGTGTATGCCCTTCCTTCTGAGAGCGATTGGTTCTTCCGTTGCGTTTCTTACGTTTGCAAATACTTAGAGGTAACTGCACTGAAATGGGTCATATTTTAAAAACCAGAAAAGATTTGGCGGCCAACTCAAACGACAAATTAAACCTTTCAAGGTGTTCGTGGATACATCACAAAAAGTAAGGCTTTAGTTGCGTATAAAGCGTGCAAGGAATATTTCGTACGACACATAGGTGCGCAATATATACCAACAATTCTCGATAGTGTTCAATCAATGCAACAGATTCCCGCTGACTGCAAAGTTCAGTTTTACGCCCTTCGCAATACAGCATTATCGATGAATTTGACAATCCCAACGACAGCACATGGGTACAGAGTCTGCACTTCCCATTCAGTGTCGTACGTTTTCCCAAGATCCTGCCAAATATTTACACGTTTAGAAAAAAAATTATGGCAGTTACACACGTCGTCGCCTCTCTTACCTCACTCGAGGCGCGGGTAAAAGTAATCGTGCATAGTTTCAAAATTAGTAAAGGAAAGTTTTCTATTCGCATCATCTACTGTGAATTGGCGTGTCCTGCAGCCATCGTCCACACAGGCTCCCGCGTATTCCACATGGAATGTTCTATGACGTTAAAGAGACTATAGTTTTCCTTTGGTTTTCATGAACTGGAGATTTAGTTATCGGCAGCACCGCTTCCTCGACGACTAAATCTTCTGAATTTCCTCCTGTACTTTTTCAGATAGATGAATAGTTTCAGCAAGGTTTGCGGCAAGCGTTTCGGAACACTACATTTTTTTACAAATTCTGGGATGCCATTAGCACCAGGAAACGAAAAACAAAAATGGTCTGATGGCGGAA
Source organism: Haemaphysalis longicornis (assembly GCF_048455015.1). NCBI lineage: Eukaryota > Metazoa > Arthropoda > Arachnida > Ixodida > Ixodidae > Haemaphysalis > Haemaphysalis longicornis. The sequence continues at coordinate 157,326,647 of NW_027526385.1, forward strand.
GACCTAGAATATTCGCTAACTAATTGGAAATCAAGAGGTTTTTCTTTAAAACCTGACGTAAACCTGACGACATGCTGAGCTACGTTCCAAGATTGATTAGTCAATTTCTATCAAGTCCTTTTGCACTTACCTTTGTGGGACATATTTTGGTAGAATGCTCCGAAGCTCACGAACACCGAACACCATCAGCGAAAACAGCTTTCACAATGCGCTTTACAAGTCAAAGCTGTTAAGAAGGCAGCTAAAGATGGCCACGTTTACGAGGCGCCGTCGTAGCTGCAAGAGAGTAAAACAATTTGCGTAGAAAAAAGAGGAGCGGTTTATTACCAGCACGACAAACATTTTCTTTTCGCATCAATCAGACGCCAGGAACAACATCTCCACGCTCCTCCAGGGTGACCCCCTTCGCCATCGTGAGCGTCGCCGCCTCCAACGACAGTAGTCAAACTTCATGGTCTTATAGATGTGCCCTCACAGATCACCGCGATGCCGGGGTGGGGAAGAATTTACAAGTTCATAACCAAGCAGTTCTGCAATATGTGATCCCGCTATCTGCTCTCCGTGCACATTCACGGTCCCGTTCTGTCGGTAGATTACTACACCGCACAGAAGATGCAGTCTGAGTTGGGCTTCCTTTGTTGCTGCCGGCGAGGAAAGTGACTGTGGATGAACGCGTCATCTCAGCAATACCGAGCGGCTTCCATTTCACATTTTTGTAGATATGCGACGCAGCAGCCATCTACCGTCGGGGTGATTCTCTGAAGCAACGCCGGTTGGTCTCTTCTGACCACTTGATATACAATTCAAATTAAGCAGCAGCGTGTCCGCCGTGCGCCAGACTTAACCACTGGCCGGCGGAACATTAAAAATCATCGCTCCTAGATTTAAATACTTTATTGTAGTATACCAGCCTCAGTAATCTTCGATTTGTCAGATTTTGTAGGAGCATTGCAATGATTTTTTAATTTTTTTTTTGATGCCATCTCGGAATCTTTTTTTTTTTCACGTTTTTTTTTCGCATCACTTTTCACATTTAAGGGCTTCAATTTATCCTTTGAGTTGGCTGCCAAATATGTCCTGGTTTTTCAGAGTATGACACATTTCTGCGCGTTGATTCGTTCGTAAAGCATTCGTTCGTAAAGCAAAGCAAAGTATTCATAAAGTATTCGTAAAGCATACGAGCATTCGTTCGTAACGCAAAGCATGCGCGTTGATTCGTCCCTAAGCATTCGTAAACATAAGGAGGGCAACGCAAGAACTAATCGCTCTTAGAAGGGATGGCATTAACTTGTCTTCGGAGGAGGCGGCCAAACCTGGAGCATTTCAAGACAAAATAAAGCAAATTAGAGACAAGTCAATCTATTGCCTGTGCCACAATCTTCGAATTTCTTTCGATACGTAGACATTACAAGCATTCGTTAACCTTTGTTCGGTTAACGGCGGCTTCCGCTTGAGCAGATTGCGAGGTCTTTTGCTGAATGCGCTCGTGTAAAATGCAAGGGCATGCAACCTTTTGAATTTGCCGCTCATATCCCGCATGCTGTGTGGCTCATGGCAGACATAGGTACACAAGAACACGTGTATGCAATGTTGTCAAACCCAAACGCAACAACATAAAATTAGCCGCACATTATCCAGGCATGCATCCCTACTGCTGCCAACTGTGGCATGCATCTGCAACATCACTCATTTCCCACCATATAACGTAACAACGCCAGTGTACGTGACTGCGGCGCAAGGGTAAACAGTAAGAATTGTCAGCAGCGCTGTCAAAGCCCAACCTCCACCATTTCAAGTTAGCCGCTCATATCCCAGCATGCAGCGAGCCTATTAACGGCAGCGTCCGTGGCAATGGCGCACCGTTAAGATCACCTGTAATTCTTTGCATAAGAATAACAGCGTGCCCGTGTGGAGCAGTGGGTCAGACGTCGAACTCATAAGACGGAGTCCCAGGTTGGATCCCGGCCCAGCGTGGAAGCGATTGTCCTTTCACAGCCTCCTTTCACGCTGAGCAGACCAGCCATATCATTGGTCACGGGAACCCGCGAGTATTGAATTAGTTAATAGGGTTGTCGTTAAACCGCCGCACCGGCATGCACCGGGGCGCATTAGTGTGCTTTTTAGATGCAGAGCATCTGATTCACTCGCCTTGTCCCTCCGGCGTCGTCGTCGTCGTCGTCGTCGGCGTTGTCCGCCCCTGCCCCATTCTCCTCGCCGCGCCAGCTGCGCTCTCCGCCGCTCACCCCCTCTCCTCTCCGATAGCGAACACTCTCTCACGAGGGGCATTGGATTGAATTCGATTGGATTGGCTTGGGTTGGATTGGATTAGATTGGATTGGCTTGGATTGGATTTGGATTGGATTAAAGTGGATTGTGTTGGATTGTGTTGCGTCATAGCCGCGGCAGACGCACTGGGGCCGGCGCATGTGCAGTACTCTCTCTTCCGCGGTTTCCTCTCCTTCGGGCGCGCTGCGCATATAACCGGTGTGCCGTTCTCCGGCGAAGCAACATCCACGCTTGGCTCAAACACCTAGAGTTCACGCCGCTTTACAAGTACGCCAACGTCGTCATCGACTGGGACCGGCTTACGCAGTCCCCTCAACGTTATGCGCGCTATAAAACGCGGTCCCTTCGCCACTCCGCCTATGCGTCGCATCTACACAGGGGTTCCCGCGAGGGGAGGTGGGAGTTTTTGTTCATCCTTGATAAACCGCACCGGTGTACATCATCCATTCTCGATATATCGGGGCGCATTGTTGCCGAGCAATTTTGGTTGTCCCGTCGCGCCCCGAGAGAGTCGACAGAGCGGCGGGGGGCAATTCAGAGATGTCAACAATGCATTTGCGAGCGAGCGTAAGAATGAAGACAGCACAAATACGCGGTGCACAAATGGGGTGGACCAATTCAACAACCGCAGTTATGCAGGTAGCACACAAACTGCTGGCGTATACTCGGCTCCTTTTTGATAATGTCTTGCCTCGTTCTTTTTTTCACACGTTTGCAGCAGAGTGTTGGAGACGTTCATCACCACATGTGCCAACAACAGCAGCCTCCACCGTACGTGCTGGAAGGATATCAAGTCTAGAGTAGAAAACCTGTTGTTCGCCCGGGAGTTACACTTGCTGGAGGCTGTAACCTTGCAGAGATACCCGCTGCTTGCCCTGGGGCCAGAGATGAGACGAAGGCGTACTCGGGACCTGAACCCTTTCCCACCCCGGTCTTCGAGGCATTCAAGTGGGCCCACAGACAGCAACTAGATGGCTTCCCGCTTCCCAAGAATGTTTCTTGACGAGGAGGAGTATGGTGATTACGATATGGGTGATTACAGGTATTGCCTCTCATCCGCAACCTAGCCAGCCGTCGGCCCAATTGCCTAGTCCAGTGTCTTCTATTCAGACAAAGAGACTATTTCACGAAGACAGTGGCCGTGCGGCGTTATTAGGGAGAAGTCCAAATTCTTCGGGGAATAGCATGTCACATAAGAAGCAGACGAATGCGGTAGCTGGTTGCCGACGACGTAGCCAGCTGTTTAGTTGCCGGTCTCCTTCTAGTCAGCAAGATAGCAAGGTGAAAAGAGGCGCAATTCCGTTGAAAGCATTCCGGTCTCGGGGAAATAAGCAAGGGGCTAAATCTTGCAAAAACCGTTCTGGGGTTGCGGCCACCCCGATCACAAGGCAGCGTGTAAGGGGCGCCTCGGCCAGCTGACGAATGCCCGACCGTAGCATACGTGTCGGTAGCTGGGGAGAGTGTGACGTGGGAGAAACAGCACCTGTCACAGGAAAGGGGCTCATGATTACTTTAGGCATCCGTCTACTGGCTGTTTGTGGATGGGAGAGGCCTGTTACTATAGCAGTGGTTCTTGTCGCTAGTTCCCTCGGGTGACACATTCGGTGGCGATGCGAGAAAGGCGTGGTTTTGTGCTATTAGAACAGGTTAATCGGTGCACAAATCGGCAAGTGTTGAGACCATCAAGCTGATGAATTTCTCTGTGTGATGCGTGATCTGTCTCTATCTATCGGCTAAGCAATAAAGAGGATGTTTTTATTGCAGCGGGAGTTCACTGTCATTATTGGTCATTCGTTTTGTAGGGCTGGAAAAATATATTACCTGGGCTTTCAGATTATGTGATTTTTCAATCTCACCAAGACATAATGGGCATTACGTACTCCATTTTTGGTTAAGGGGAGAACCTAGTCTTGAAGGTACTTTCGTTTCCGTTTCACAAACGCGTATGATATATCCACTGTGCGTTTCCTCCTACAAACTCTATAGAGTCGGTTTTGGTCTACGGAGCTGAAGTTTAAACTGATGTAATGCCTTCTGTCACTGTCCTGCCCGAATTCTTGATTAGCTATAGATAATATAGTACTGGCTTAGTTTGTGTTCTTGTCCCATAAAGAGACCAGAGAGTGCGACTATACCTCAGCTATAATTTAAGCTTTCTCTTTGCAAAAATTATAGCAGTACAAAATTTCATGCTTGGAAGTGCTGTATTTCGGTAGCAAAAGTGCAAAATGTTTAAGTTTGGCCAACAAAATTTTCCAAGTTTATTGCTATATTTTCAAGCTTTTGAATGAAGTAGCATTGATGCAAATTTGTTTAGTGCATCCTAACACATTGTGGGCAACAGTGGGTTCCATGGCCAAAATGTGGGTTTTCACAATAAAAGGGAATAAACTTAGGAATGCAGGAAAAAATGGGCATTTAGAGTACTTTGGAGTACGATAGATCAAAGAATACAGTAGAACCCCGCTGTTAAATACTTTCGTGGCAGCGGTGTTTTCCCGGCTGCTAGGTAATTTTCGATATGTCCTGGCACCGCCCCCATATCATCCCTTGCATTAGAAACCCCGCTGTTACATCGTTATTCTAGGAACATTCGCGCATGCTATGTCGAAAACTGGCGCTCGGATCCGGCTCGAACAATAGACTCGGACGGGCGTGTTGGCTATTCATGCGGATTGGCTTGGCTTGGCTGCAAGATACGTCGCACGAAGTGGTGGCGTGTTGACATAAAGTTAAGGCTGCGAGAGCAAAAAAATTCCCCCGCATTTCCCCGAGGGGGAGAATGTGAAAGTGCGAATGCACGGTTGTCGGCCCGCTTGCGGCGCTTGCGCTCGGCCCCCGCAGCCCACCGCCTCGCCGCCTTCTCTTCCATCTCTTCCATCGGGTTTGTAGTATCACGTGTACACCACGCAGTTATCAAGCCGCTATAACGCCGCTGAGTCGCCAACGCACGCCGCTGACGACGTAGTTTGAGTGCGTTAAAGATATAAGGCGCGTTCTGACACCGACATCAGCGTCGCGTCCGTGGCTTATTCGGTAGAGCGTCGGGCTGCGGCCCGCAAAGTCCTCGTATCGAAACCTGGCGCCGGATGCTGTTTCTTTCTTAAATATAGAGGAGCACTGCGGACGCCGACGCCGCCGCCGGCGGTGGATGGTTTGGGGTCGCTTATAAAGAGCATTCGCTCTTAAAAACTGCAGGGGGCGCCTGAGAAGGCTGTACTGTCATCATGGTTTTTATCAATGGCTGAGTCATTTGTGCTCATTGAGGCTCTGCTTTCGCTTGCGGTCTTTTGCCAAGTTTTGCCAGCTTGGCTTGTTCGTGTTGTGGTCTTTTTATTCCCGCCTCATTGTAAAGCGTGTCCTGTTGTGAGCGGCTTATGTCTGCGGGCGTATGCGGAAACTAGTCTCCCGTGGTAGAGTGCAGTTCTTTTCATTTATGGCGTCAAGAAAATGTGACAGCCATTGCGGCACAATTTTTTTCAAATACTACGCAATTAATGGCGTTATGTGTCATTCACCAGTACAGACAATATTATTTGCAGCTCTTACGTTTCTTTTTTCCTGCCCCGTGAAAAAAGTATCAGCGGAGTTCTACTGTGTTTATGAAATCACTGTAATATCGTGCAGCCTTTTCCTTACAAAACCTTTCGGTTGTGAATCAAAATAATACATGGAGTTGATTTTATGGCTGTTTTTATTTAGGGTCTCCCCTTTAAACACCCAAGAAAGCTGTTAACTCTTGGAAGATAATTGTAAATTCTCCACCAGCCCGCCACTTTGTGTAGGCCTGGGCTGCAAATTACTCATTGTCGTTCTTGTGCCAATGCGCTTATAATTCGTTTTGTGGATTCGCAATGGTTGCCATATTGTTTAGTGTTCTCTATTACACCGCCCATTGCCTCTGGTAGGTCTTTGTTTTTGTGGACGGTCTTCATGCGAAGCCAATGATTCTTGTTGAAGCGTGTAAGCCCATGTGTTCCTAGGGTGACGTGCATATTGCTCTTTAGTTAGGTCAAAGCTGATGCATCCATGGTCATGTACAACCGTGGAGTTTGTAATCAGTCCTCCCCTTAGTCCTCATGCCTTGGATCTGGTGTGGTATTGGTGCGTTACTGTGATTCCATACATCCGAAACACTGGAACAGAAACAATGTTGCTGTAATGTATGAGGGCTGTGTCTTTCCTCTCCATAGCAGTAAAACAGTAAACTACTATGAGAAGATAGCCTTAGATTCTTGGCGATTGTGGAGGAAGGTAAAAGAGAAAGGTATTGCTTCGGAGGGTTGCAAGAAGACCAAAGAGCAACTTGGGAGGTGGGAAAGTGTGAACTTCTATTTATGATGGGGGTCATGCTTACTTGAGTTGTTGGTTGATTTACTATGAGGCAGCAAGCACATTCGTGCCATCTATCAATCAGTATTCGTGATATCCTTTAATTCAGGCCTGAAGGGATTATGCGGGTGTCCGAGTGTATTGCCTAGCATAGAGGCAGAGCCCAATTGTAGGCAATGCTTTTGAAACGCCCTGTTTGGGGCCTTTCATCAGTGCGCAACGAAAAATTCTAAGCCCTTACCAAAACGCAATGGGAGGTTCCAGACAATTGAGCACCTTGTTGCCACCAGTCTATGTCAGGATGGGCGTGCGAATGTTAACAGTAGTGTGACAAAGCTTCTTGTGGTAGTAGACGAGTGAATTGCTATAGTGTGGGGTCGCGTTATTGCATGACCAGTGTTTAACTACTTGGCAGAAAGAATGGCCATAAGTTTCCCTTACATGAACTGTACCCTTGTCAAGTCAGCAACTCACACAAAGGTAACAGTGGTAGTGACAACGTAATGCATTGCGGACGATGAGGTTTAATTTATTGTGGTGCGGAGTGAAGCACAAAAGTTTTGGACATGAGCTATAACGGCACTTAAAGGGACCCAGAAAAGCTTTGTGAAGGTGGCAATCAAGTGCATTCAGGTGGCAGAACACATAACGGGGCATGTTTGAGCCAAGTGTGAGCCCCATACGTTGCACGGATAATTTGTAAACAGATTTTGAAGATCGCCTTTCTCAGCCGATGAGCGCGCCGCCGCAGGGAGCCGACCGCGGCTGACGCAACGCCGACCGCGGCTGACGCAACGGCGAGGCGCCCCCCTGATTCGGCCGATCGTCGGTCACCGGCAACGTGACTGCCGTTGGCTTCCGGCTGCTCTTCCTCCTTCCTGCGCGATCCCGAGGCAAAGGCGTGTCTGCAGAGATAGGCGCGTGCCTTGGCGCAGGAATGTAGCTAGCGGAGAACGGAAGTCGAGCGTCGCGATGTCACATGGCTATTCCCAGTGTTTCCAGCTGGTTTGAAAGAAGCAGAAAGGGAGGAGGAATCGATCGGCAAGGGGGGAGAGGTGCACTTAATTGCTTCTGGCGCAGCTAATACTGAATGTAGATCAATATTTCCAACGGCATTGCATCGCTATATTGGTATTACGCGACTGTAAAGGCCTTTTGTAACTTTTACAAAAGCCTTTTCTGGGTCCTTTTAAGTCCTGTGTTGGAGTGGTGGTGTTGAATCAACTGCTACGTTGTCCCAGGCTAGTTCCAGAAAGGGGAACAATGAAATTCGTGTGTTATCCCTTTAAGTTTTCTGTGAAGTAATTTTATTTTGTCACAATTTGTAAATTCATATTTTCTACAGTTCGTGCACAAGTTGTGTGATTACAATAATTGAAAAACAATGCGGGTAGTGTCAAACCCTGTGGCACCGCGATAACACTTTATTTGCGTCAATAATGACTGCTGGTGTGATTGTGTAAGTAAAGTACAAATATGCTGGCTTCAAGATTGCCCTTAGTAATAAAAAGTGGCCAGCGATGCAGCATTTGCCCGCGGTACCATTTACTGTGTTGCGATTCGCCATGTGCCATGCCCATTTCCGGACTACTAGGTTCAGTAGTTAGGTATGCCTGGTGTTGCAACGTTCCAGTACTTCTCCCTAAATGTAACGTTAGCTTTTATGTGGCTGAATGAATTACAGAGACATCATCCTACCTCATCATCATCATGCACCCCTAAGTCTAACGACGATGGTGGTTCAACGCGGAACTTACTCGTGACGGATTATTTGGTTTTCGACTGTGTTTGGAATGTGTTTCGACTTCGTCGATTTTGAGCGATCGGATAGACGAATACTTCATAACACGAGGGACCCAGTTTCGATTTTTGCCACTGGAAACATTTTTTTCTTCCCCTTTACCCGACGTTTTCGCGTTACAGCTGGCATCAGTGAAAACACTAAAGCTGCGCTTTAAAACCAGTTGCCTAAAGCCCTCACTTCGTGCTTTTTGTTCGCCTTTCAAATTTTTTTGAAGGGCCAAATACTGTTTTGTTAACAATGGCATGTAGCCAGCAGTGACCTGTGATAAGTTTGAAACAGCTGCGGTGTCATTATGTCAATTTCTTGCCATTCCGTACTGCAGAGAGAGAACTTATAAGACATGTGGAGTGCAATAAACTCTGTTACATGTAGTAAAAGGCTGTACACCTTCACACTGTCATTTACTTGTTGCACTCGTCACCTCGCTGCTGTTCAGGCAATTTTTCGCTTGTCTATCACTCAACTTCACCAGAGGATGCGTTCTTTCTCTCAGTTCCGTTCTTTTGATGTGTGAAAGAGGTATTGTGTTGGGAGGGTCCTTGTTGACGATGTTTTGTAACAGAGGGTGCATATTTTCTGTAACGAGACAGTGTGCTAGACACCTGAGAAGCTGTCTGTTTAGATGTGTAAATGTGTGACTGAAGGATTGCATACCTGTAAGCCCATTTGCAGAAGAATGGCAATGAGTAATTCAAAGCAGCGGGCTGGTGGAGCAGTTACAATTATCTGCAGAGAGATAGCAGCTTCCTTGGATGTTTAAAGGGAGGTCGAGGGTTCGATTCCCGGCCGCGGCGGCCGCTTTTCTGATGGAGGCGAAAAGCAAAAACGCCCGTGTGTTCGACATTTCGGCGCACGTTAAAGATCCTCAGGTGGTCAAAATTAATCCCGAGCCCTCCACTACGGCGCGCCTCATCGCCTCGTTGCGTTGAGGCGAACCCTAACATAAATAAATGGATGTTTAGAGGCGAGACCCTTACCTTTATAATTAAAAAAATCAGCCATCAAATCAATTCATTGTATTCTTTTCATTCATAATCAAGAAGTTCGCAAGGAAAAGGTCGCAAAATATTAGTTATATCATAAATACAGTAAAACGTAACTGATACGTTTTCACAGGGCAAAAAAATTAACGTATGTGCTGCAGGAAATAACATCTGCAATGGTGAATGGTATGTAACCTTATTATTTGCTCAGCACTTAAAAACCATCCGGCATTGTCTGTCACATTTTCTTGATGCGACAAATAAAAACTGCACTCTACCATGACTGACTAGTTCCAACTAGCTCACATCAAGCTTTGTTAAAGTCCAGCAACTACGTCTGCAGATAAAACTCTAGCCTATGTGTGTACTAATGCAAGCCTTAACGTTGCAGTGAAGAAGTAAATAAATGTATGTTCTGTTGCGCCCAACAGAAACATTCTGCGGCCAGCCCGGTAGAACAAGTCATTTTTGAGCTGTAATTGTTTATTTACCTTTGCCACATGTATGCGGGCGTTGTTTTTGAGCAGTTAATTCAAGTAGTGTGCATTGATGTGAATATTCAGAATGCCTCCTCGAGCTATTTTCTGTCTTTGCTAATGTTGAAATGGAGACCCAGATGGCTTCTGGATCATGGTTTTGCATCTGCTTGGCTAACTAAAATGTAGACAAGGCTTCGATTTTTTTGTTTCCAGTCTCTTTTCACGGTAATTATTCATTGTTAAAATTGGTTTGTAATTGCTTTCGGCCCTGTCATTACGGGCCATACACATAAAATACTTATACTTTGAGTTTATCGGGGCGTTTACTGGTGGAAGTTTGGAGGGTGTGATTTTCTTGCAATTTATTGATGCAGCAAGATCGGACATTAAGTCAAATCTCCGGAATAAAGACAACTGCCGTTTATTCTCACATGGGTTGCCTTTTTCTCTGCCTACAACGACCATTAGTGTGCAGACTGTTCAAATGCACTTCTTCAGAAAGGATAGCCGCACAGCTGTCAGGGTAACATCAAATATAACATGTACATTTTTTGGACATACCTAAGGTTTGTTGCAGCATATTCTAAAAAAAATTTCCTCGATCCACGTGCAAAAACATCCCTGCTGAACAAGTACTTTCCAGACGAAAAAAACCATTGGCCGACCTATTGGAATTCCAATGGGTCGGACAATTGTTCGGCCTATTTGCCATCCACTTATGAATTAGGCCCCCATTGGCGTTCCGATTGGCCGACCACCTGGGCGACCTTCTGAACACCCCATTGGAGGCCCCATTTTACTTCCGATTGGCCGCCAACTTGTTGCACTTTTCGTTGGTTCTATCCAATTGCCGCCGCCACTCCATCTGAGTTGCCGCTGCAGTGCGTTGATTACCTGTGTCACAAATACAAGAACTCTTGGAATGAATGAATACCTTTATTGCTCTGCTTGTATACACGGCATACAGGCAGTTCGCCGTTTAAGCAATTTTTCACAGGCCATTGTCCACGCCGTGCTTCGCTCACCGCAGGGTGGCTGGACCTCCACAAAGTGAGTTGCAAAAGCGAACAATAGGTTAAGTTTATAATAAACCGCAGTTTCGTGCAATAAAACAGCAAGACACTTAAATGTTGAGTGGCGTGAGCTCCCCTCTTCAACAACGTCCCATGCATGGCGAACTGCGCTGCGCGGCGATGTCGTGAACCCGTCAGTCGTAACATGAACAGAGCTGAAACATGTTTAGGCAGACAGATTAATTCCGAATAATACCGCTCACGCTACGAGGAGTGAAAATGGCAAAAAAAATGAAGCAGCTAGGTAACTCACATAAACAGATACTCTCTTCCTTCGGTGCGAGACTTAGCGGCGTTCAGTGTAAAGATGCACCTTGAAACATACTGTTATGGGTGTACGACATCATCGTCGCCACTTCTCACACTCTTCTAGACCACATTACATTTCCAATGCAATGTACAGTCAGAGGAGACTGCGTGCACAATTGACCAACACGCCTCCTATACCGTCAACACCACGTTGAATACCACTTATCCATTGTACGTCTATGAATTGGATTCGATTGGTTTGGATCGTGGTTGTATTTCGAAACAATTCACTACTCGCGCCAGAAAGTTTTCTTTAGTGTTTGCTTGCTAGCATGTTTTTGAGAACTTCATTTGGAATTGCTCATTGTAATATTCAAACTTAATTGCTTCATAAATATAAATATGTAAAGGTTGAAGTTTAGAACATTTCTGAAGGTTTGAAATGAAGGTTGAGAGAGAGAGAGAATTAACTGTTAGCAAGTGGTTGTCGTAATTGAATACTATCTAAATACTATCCAAAATGGCTCCCCAATTTAGTCATCACGTTGGAGCCAATGGGTCCACTTGGGCCGACTGGCCATCCTATTCGAGCCTATGGGCCCATTTTGGATCGCTCCAAAGGTCCTATTGGGCGCATTCCGCTTCGGAGTTGGCCCATTGGGTTTCCATTTATACCTGTTGAAATTCCATTTGGGCCGTTGGTTTCCAAATTGGACCAATTGATCGGCCAATGGTTTTTTTTCGGCTGGGTCGCATTATTGGCAGTAAAAAAATGGGGGAGCACTCAATCACAGAAGCAACTTTAGGAGAGGGAAAAATATTTTGTACCTCATACTGGTTCTATGTATAACATATACAGATTTGATTGATTTGATGGCTTAAACTAGATTTTAATATTTTATGTTAGGGGCATGGCTATACAGAGACCATTGCAATAGATAAACGAGAGGAGGGGGTGATAGCTTCTTCTGCGAGCCCCTGAAAGAAGGACCACGACGAGCATTCAGTGCGTACCTCCCTCTCTGGCTATGATTTGTGGTACCTATTCCCCCACCCCCCTTCCTCCTTCAAGTGATCTGTCCAGGTAGTTCCAGTGCCTTCAAAAGCAAACATCGCCACTTCAGTGTGTACGTCTGGTGTAATAATACGCAAGAAGCACAAAGATCAAATTATAGGGACACTAATGTGAATTTTTCGAATTTCTATTTTATTGCGAAGCAGTATACCTCTACCCCCAAGCAACTGTTCGCGGTAATGTCAGCAGAAAACTATCATCATTAAGAAGGCGGCACGTAGCTACCTAGGGGAACTGGGAATACCGGTAAAGATTACGTTTGCGTAAGATACTCCGAGTGCAAAGTGCCCAAAAGCATAGAAATCACGTAGTGACCTTACCATGCTTTCATACATAAAAGACCGCACATGGAGGTCTCAGAGCTGATTCGCGTAAACGCGCTGGACGCCGCTCCACGTATTGTGCCGACTGCAGAGACAGACCGCGGCGCAGTCAGCTGCTGCTCGTTCAATGTGCGGCCGCAGCCGATGATGTAATCGAGGTGCGACTACCGCGTTCTGGGACCTGCGGTGACGTCCGTCCCTCAACGTTACTATATTATAGACCGAGGAAAGCCAAACAATGGGGTTCGGTCGGCACCAGAATCCCGGGACGCTCGCCGCCGAGTCTGTACACAAAGCAGCCGCGTCGGCGGATTGCCTCGAAAGCGCGTCATCCCTATTTCATATTTGCCGCGCTTTCGAGGCGCTTTTTCAAAGAAAGTGCTACGAGTTGTGCCGCACCTCCACCAGATGGCGCCACGGGTCCTGCGACCGAGAGAAGACGCAGTGAAATATCCCCGTCGCGAGGGGCACGATCAAATGCAGAGCATTTCCGGGGGCGCACGACGTTAAGTAGTTTGCGTTACGTTAATGTTGTTGCACTTGTGGCAACTGCTGACGAGAGAGCGCTCGTCAGCAGTAATTTGAATGAGTCAGCGATATAAGGCGCGTTCGTAGCGTCCCATTCTGTGTCGGCTTTGTGGCGCAGTGGGTAGAGCACCATGTACATTGCGTTCCGCCCGCAGGGTCGAGGGATCGCAACCGGGCGCCGGATAGTATTTTTTTTTTATATAGTAGGGAGGGGTGCGGTGCGGACTACAGACGTCAACGCGGGTGACATCGTGAGGTACTGAAATGCTCTGCATTTACAAAGTTATGCCGGTATGGCACCAGCTTCATTTAATTCCAAGATACCTTGAGTAGACAACGGAAAGTAACGTCGCCAGAAGAACAGCCCCAAGAAAAAGAACACACCACCCAAGCAAATTTTCGCGGCGATGTCAGCAGAAAACTATCATCACGAAAATGCGTCCACATACTCACTTACAGCAGACACATACGTTTCCAGGGGTACTGGCCATACCGGTAAAGATTCTGGTTGCATAATATATTCCGAGTGCAAATGTACCCAACAGCACAGAAATCACGTGGTGACGTAACCGCGCCTTTTGTTTCCACCAAGATGAATGCTGGGAAAGGCACAGGTTCACATGTTGGTGTAAATTCAGGGCAGAGATATACAATGCCTCGTCAGTGGAAAAACATCTTGCCAGTGGTAGGGCAGCGTTACAGCCATTTCGAGCGATGCAGTTCTATTTCTTTTTTGTGCTGCACAGGGTTTGGCGTCCATTTTACAGGGAGATACGGAGCTCTCTGCCAGCATCTCGTGCCCCCATCACGCTCATGGGCCGTTCAGCTTTTGTTGTAAACTGCCCGCAGGCAAGCTTCGGGTTCCTAGCGCACTTCGCTGCATCCGCTCGAGCCCTCCACAGTGAGTGGAGCCCCAGGTCAAGCACGCAAGTAGTACCGAGCAAGTTTGCAAGTAGTCTCAAAGTGCCTTGCTTTTTGTGGGCACACTCAGGCGCCGGAAGTCTGGCCACGAAAAGTCCTTTCGCTCGGTAAATGCAGTCTGTAGCTAGTCCCAGAAGTCGGTCGCGGTGTTACAATCAATAAGATCCTATCCTGCCGTTTCCCGTTTTCCGCAGGAGAGACAAGCCGCGCCACTATGGAGGAAGAATTCCTTATCCTCCAAACGTCCCTTGCAGGCAGGACTCCCAACTCCCATGTGGAGGCGGCAGGAAAAGTCATTTAAACCGGTGGGCACAGTATATGCTCTTACTGCTTTCAAGACAATATCAGGTGTGGTAGGGTCGCCGATAAAGAGGGGCAGCAGGACCTCCTCCGCTGGGTACAAGTACACTTTACTGGGCTTTGCTTTATAGCAGATACCCTTAAAAATGCTTCTCAAGCCGGGCTATAGCTAGAGCGACTTTTGTAGAACTCGGTTGCGCATGTGTCAAAGCAGAGAGGTGTGGTCGTGAACATTAGACCTGTGTGATCGTGAACACAACAAAATAACTTTTTCCAGAATTCAGTTTAAAACCATTTGTGTCGTCCCAGCCAACAAGTTTGTTCACCCCCAGCTGTGGCGTTCACAAATTGTGAAGCTATAAAACCTAAAAGATAATTGAACATCATGTACATATATAGAACAGGAAATAGTTGATGGCAATGCCTTCCGGAGAGAGTTTATCTTAACAATCTTAACAGGCATTCTAACTATCTTAACAGGCATTCAACTCAACACACCACCTTGAGGGACGCCATTTTTTTGCACATTTACATTAAAAACTGCGCTGCCAACCCTCACTCGAAAGGGTATTTCCGACATGGAGCTCGCTAAGGTGTTCAGCGTGTTGCCGGAAACGCCAAATGACTTTAAGTCGCTCAAGATTCCGTACCTCCAGGCATTGTCATAGGCCTTTTCTGTATCGAAGAAGACTGTTATGCGAAATCGGTTATGGATGGAGGCATCTTTTCAATACAATTCCAATGCAACCAGTTGACCGTTGGTGGATCTCTCTGCCCTGAAGCCAGCCTGGCAGCTCTCGAGAAGACCATCGTAAACTAAAAAGTACATGAGTCGCCTACTGCTCATCTTCTCGAGCAGCTTACACAGGTAGCTTGTTAGGGCGATGTGAAGGTAACTTGCGGGAGAGGAAGGGTTCTTCCCCTCCTTCAGAAATATCACTACGACGCCCTCCCTCCAAGAACTTGGAAGACAGCCTGAAAGAAATATTTTGTTGTTGTAGAGGTGAAGGAGTGTTTCAAGCGTGTCCGCGTGTAAGTGTTGTATCATTGTGTATGTAATGTTGTCTGCGCCTGGAGCTGAAGGTTTACAAGCACTGATTGCGATTTTCAGCTCATGTAGTGAGAAGGCAGTGTATAAGATGAAGTCGACTTATTATTATCTCGCCAGGACTTCTTCTCACAGGATTTTTTGTGTTTTATGA
Organism: Haemaphysalis longicornis; assembly: GCF_048455015.1. Classification (NCBI taxonomy): domain Eukaryota; kingdom Metazoa; phylum Arthropoda; class Arachnida; order Ixodida; family Ixodidae; genus Haemaphysalis; species Haemaphysalis longicornis. Next base: position 157,342,202 of record NW_027526385.1, read on the forward strand.
AAGTGTCCGTGTAGTGGGCTGAGCTGGACACGTGTTGGAAGCGTTGTGCGAGTGTGTTAGTCTGGTCTTCCAGTGTTCCCCTGTTGTACTATTAAGGGCAGGCTGTGTGTTTGTTTTCCTTTGAGATTTTATATACGGGTGCAGACTTTGTGAGTGTCGGTGTATGAGTTTATGGGTGCTATAAATGAGCACCAACTATCTCGTTTTGCCTCATGACGCACGCGTTTCCCCAGGGCTTTTGCCCATTTTGAGGATACAAGGTTATTAGACGTGCGACACCGGCGAAGGACGCCCCAAGCCTTGTTCCGGGAATCTCGTGCTCACCTACAGTAATCGTTACACCAGGGCCTCCTTGGGTTGCGCGGGGCACCGGAGGCCTGGGGAATGGACTTTCTGGCAGCATCGAAGATGCGTGCCGTGAGGAGTTGGGCGGCTTCGTCTTCGTGTGTTCTATAGCTTTGTGCTGTAGTTTATATATATCTGTAAATGTACTCCAGTTTGCTTTTGATTCGTTAAACCTATTATGGGTAGATGGACTGTTCGCGCCTTTATCTATATATGTTAGTGTGGTGGTCACTACCATATGGGTTCGTGCACACGTCCCGATAAAGACAAGGAAACCAAGTCGAGGTGTGAATAAGTGTTGTGTCCTATATTATATAGTGTAGGCTGTTTTTTGTTGAAAATGCGTGCTCCCGATGATGTCAAGAAGTTCTCGAAAAGGCGACCTCGGGCATCGGTGCGAGAAGAGTCCCAAGGAGAATTATGTGCATTACGGTCGCTCATAAGAATGCATGGTTCTGGCAGATGATCTACCAGTGCCTCGAAATCTTAGCTTGAGTGCTGGAAGTCAGGAGGGATGCATACCGTTATTAATTTTATTAAACATTATTATACGAATTCCAACAGCCTCAAGGGTAGTGTTTAAATCGATGGCGTGCCATGCTTAGGATTTGCGGGTAATGATGGCCACATTACGTGAAGAGTGTGTGCAGACATCTATGTCCTTTCTGAATACCACGTAATTATTGAAGAAGTTTGTGCGTTTCCTATTAAGATGCGTTTCTTGAATACACATGATACTGGGCTGATTACAGTCCAGTATCTCGTACTCATCGTCAAGATTTTTAATAAGGCCTCTACAGTTCCCCTGAGTTATGTTTTCCCTTCCCCATTACTTAGTGTAAAAGGTACTGGAGGGTGCATGTTTACGTGTTTTCTTTTGGGCCAGTGATTCGATGCTTTTTGGGCTTTTCTGGGGGCTTTGACGTCGGTACACGTTCTTTGCACTGCGCCGCCGACAAGAACGGTCCGACGTCCATTTCGCCGTCAGAGGTCTTCAGAGAACCTGACGAATCGGGCTCTCTGGACAGCGCACCCTTCTAGGTGCTCTTTCCTGCAGCCGCGCCGACAAGGGTGTCGGGCGTGCGACATGTGGCACGGGTGGTGCAGCAGTATTGGAGGCCGCCACAGCTTCCTCCGACTCCATCTCCTCCGTGCCCTTGCGTGTGCGTTGGGCCGGTTGAGATTAAACAGTTGATGCAGCAGCATCCCCAACGGACGTAGTTGCCAGCACAGCTGTTGCTGGCTGAGCAGGTGATGTGGTGACGGGTTGGGCCGCCTGAGGCAACCCGGGGGGCGGGGGGTGCGGGACCAAGTCCCGGTCGCGGCACTGAGTCCCCGCCGAAATCTGACGCTGCTCCGCCCCGCGGCCAGCTGCGCAAGCCTACTTGCCTAGAGGGAAAGAGGCGGACCTCTGCCGCGCCTCTAGGAAGGAGATGTTTTCAGTGATTTTGACATTTATGATCTTCTTTTTCTGTCGGAACTTCTCACAGCTGCGGGACCATGCCGCGTGCGGTCTCTGGCAGTTTGCACAGGTGAAGGGGGTAGAGGCGCAGTTTTCAGTGGGATGGTCATGTGCGGAACATTTCGCACAAGTTATTTTGCTGCGGCAAGAAGTTGTACCGTGCCCAAACCACGGGCATTTCAAGCACCGGCGTGGGTTAGGTATGTAAAGACGTACGCCACACGAAATAAAACCAGCATTGATGTGTTCAGAAATATTCTATCGGTTGAAAGTCAAGATGATGTGTTTTGTTGCTACCTCTATATTAGCTCTACGGATGGTTTTTCTCCTAACGGCTGTAACCCCTTGCTCCTTCAGGCCTTCCAGAAGGTCGGCCTCCGTTTCGCTTAGCAGATCTGGCTCAGATATCAAACCCTGTGAGCTGTTGATGCTGCGCTGGGGTGTGACTTCAATATCCACATCTGCCACGTGGGTTTGGGTCAGGAGATTTGTGGCTTGTTGCTGCGTGTTAACTTCAACTAGCACTTCGCCGGTTCTTAGTTTTTTGGCATCGTATGTCCTGCCAAGGATACCTTTCAGGAACTTCGAGACCAGGAACGCGGATTGAAAAGAGAGGGGTTTCGATTTGTCCACAGATTCGACTATCAAAAAACGGGGGTGGTTGTCGGATTGAGAGAAAGTCATGGTTGGAACGGGGGGAAAGGATGCGTTGGTGCGGCCCCTTTCCGGTAACGATCATGTTTGGGAGGGGGTTTGAAGATACCATACAGTATGGTATTAAGCAGGGCACGGGGTTACTTACTTCGTCAGCCTTACCCTGATAGCTGAAGAGGTCCCGGAGCTCCCTGCCGGGTAAACGGACAGGAAGCCCATCCGGCGGAGCTTGACCTGGGCGCCGATGGCCACCGTTTGTGGTTTCTGCCCTTCACCTAAAAACTTCTAGCCACGGTACATTACAGCGTGAGTATGGGGGCTCGGCGCCCGCGGTATCGCCAATAACATCACCAAGATTACTCACGGTACCCCCTGCGGGGTGTCAGAGCCTGTTTGTTGCAGTCGCTACACTTGATTGATTCGGGATGGTGTTCGTGTAGGCCTACCGTTGTTTGGGTAGTTGCGTGATGGCCTCTGCGGGTAGTCTTGGGACTGCCGCCTGGCAACCACGTCATGCATTTAGGCATGCCCGAATGACGCAGGGTTAAAATACTAGGGTTCCTCGTAGAAGATCTGGAAATGTGTAATAATGTTTGTATGCTTCAGTTCAAACTTAATGCGGCTGACGTCGTGGTCTCGGGTACCGGCGTTTTATATAAGGGTTGTTGGGAGGTTGGCAGACGAACACCATAATGTCTCACACGGTGATGGATAAGTGTCCTCAGTCAGTCTGTTCGCGTCTTATTCCACCAAAAATTGCAACCTCCACATCTACGAATTATTCTCTGCCCCTGTCCTTAATAACCCTCTCAAATGGACCTGCAGCCTTCCCTTGCAATATCGGCATTCCTGTTCCTACTAACCACAGTGACAGCTCTCCCCCATGTGCACATGTTCTACCCACGCGCTGTACAGGTTACATTTCATAAAGAAAACTGATAAAGAAGACTGATAAAGAAAACCCGCGAAATATGAAAAATACCACGTGACGGCGCCTCCGCGCGCATTAGCCCGCATCGTAAAGCAATGCCCTCGAACAGGCTGCCTCTGAGTTAGCTAGAATAAAATAAACAAAAGAAAGAAAGAAGAAATCGCGACGGAGTTTGTGCCTTATCTGCACACGCGCACTGCAAAACTTGCTGTTGCTTCTCCTTCCATGCATGCCATTATCAAGGTGATGCGCTGTCTCTTCGGGCGGGTGACAGGCGAAGCAATTGCTTTCAATCAGCTTATTTGGCGAAGCTGCTTTCAATGCGCGCGGAAGCGCAGTCACGTGGTATTTTTCATATTTCGCGGGTTTTCTTTATCAGTCAGAATAAACGGGTACGCAATTAGGTCGTCGCTGAAAATACCGCAGCTAGATGCCACTCGTGAGTACCTACAAGTGCTTCATTGACGCTTCAGTGATTAGGACAGTAATTCTCGAGTTAGATAATTAATTGCAATTAATTAGTTAAATATCATTAACAAAAAAATATTGTCCGCTTTTCCACAGTACTGCAAACATTACGCACTAGGTTTTCTTCGAGTAACGCCATTGCTCTTTTCTTATATCTTGGTGCATGATAGCTGGGACACCCTGTATATATATATATGACCCGCGTCGGCAGAACACAAACTCAAAGGCAAAGTAAACGGCATGAGTGCTTTCTCTGTGCAGTGCCCACTCCAGTCTTCGTATACTTCATCGTCCGCCGCCGCAGTCTTCGTCCAGCCCTACCACCCCGTTAAAGACCGGCACTACTTCTGATCCCACTTCTAGTTCTTCGGCGGGGATCAACTTGTAGCCTAACCTGCAGATGCAGCTAAACATCAATGATCCACTTTGCCTCCGTCATCTTACTAAGCTTGGTCAAGACGGCTTTGGGATCACTATGGTGCGCTGGTTGCGGCTTGCAAATCTCACTGAAGTAGGACTGGTGAAGATTAGATCTATGCAACTTTCCCGCATGGTAATAGGCAGACAGCCCCCATTAGGCGTTAGAAAAGGCATCCAAAACGTGGCGAACGCGTACTCAAGAAGTCACTTTTGCAGGATCATGTCAGTATTAAAGTCCCCAGCCGGAACAACGGGTCATGTTTGCAATGCTTCTGTCGCTTAGTGCCGATCAAACGCTTCACTTTGTTCTGGGTAGCTTTCGGGTCAATGTAAAGTAAGACTAGCGCGGTCGAGCCGTACAGTCGCAGCCGCAGTGCGCAGAACGTCCTCATAAGGCGCTTCTTCGGGCGTACGGATCTACCTTGGTGTTCCCATCCCCCGTGTGCGGCTCGGAGAACCGGTGGCAACCGGCTTCGTATACTTGGCGTCTGTAGCGCGAGCTGCTGTGGGCTCCCCAATTCCGACGCGAACGCAGGTGAACTAACAAAGAGAAGAACATGTGAGAGATCACTCCACGACCTCTGGTCACAGTGTTCTCAAAAGTGGAGTTGTACAATTCCGGGCGCTCGTCACGAGGAGCGCAGGAGGTTGCCCCTAGCAACGCGGAGCGGTTGACTTGAGGAGGTGACGAGCGGCGGCGCGCGCGTTTCTGTCATGGACGGCGCAACTAAGAGCTTAAACAAAAATGGCTTCACAGAACCCTTACTTGCAGGGTTGTCCATTTGAGAAGCACTGAACTAGAGAAACAGGCGCCGGCGCATCCGCCGGCAAAGCAGCGAATTCTTGTGCGTGCATTGTGTGTTTTTCCAGTAATCGTTTCTTTAAACTTCGTAAGTGCTGTGTATTTCTAAAAGTTTTTTGGTAAGATGATACGTCATTACCCCGTCACAAAGGGGACACCACTAGCAATCAATCCATTAATCAATTATTGTCCACACGTCTCCGTAGTCGAAGACGATCTGGTGGAGCCTAGTCATAGATAACTGGGCCGGGGGGGGGGTGGGGGGGGAGGGCTGGCACCAGTTTGCGCAGGGCACCGAATGAGGTAAGGCCAGCCCTGCTTAAGGCTGATCAAAACATAACTGGCATAAGAACGTTTGTGGTGTGTAACAATTTGGTAGGCTTCAGATTGCGGGCAACACATTTCCCGTAGGCTTCTCTCGTGTAGTGCTTGCGTTCAAATTATTTTGATTGATGGCAGGGTTTAACGCGCCGACGCAAGGCAGGCGATGAGGTACGCCGTAGTGGAGGGCTCCGGATTAATTTTGACCACCTGGGGATCTTTAACGGGCGCCGGCATGTCACAAACACGGGCGTTTTTGCTTTTCGCCTCCATCAGAAAAGCGGCCGCCGCGGCCGGGAATCAAACCCGAGACCTCGCGCTCAGCAGCGCAACGCCTTAGCCACTGTTCAAATTATTTTATTCTCTCGTTCACTCGTTGCTTAGTGCGCGCATTGGCATGAACCCAGCGCATGCAGCGTTGGCCACTACACCACTCTGGTTATGTGCTATACCTTGGATGTACGCATCACTGTGATAGAAGAACAGCGAAACTGTCGGGCATGTGCCGGCTTAGGCCTAACGTTTCAATTGGAGGTCTTACTACGCCAACCGGTACCCGCAACAGGACGCACAATGAGGCCTTTTTCGAAAGGTTACGGGTTGACATTAAACTGTAGAGTAGATCTTTAGGCCTAAACTACTACACTTGGGCTTAACAGTACATACGTAACCTTTAGGTTCAGCCTGAAAATGTACCTGCAAACCTCATATTTGTGACGTAAGTGCTGCGACGTTAGTGCGACGTTAGGCCCAGCGATTTCCCTACACCCCCCCTAGGGGGTGTGTACCCAGGCGGCACAGAAAGTGTGCCCCAAGACCGGCCCGTCTATGGCCGCTTTCTGGCATGTCCGGCCAGCATCCAGGTTCTGGCAGCCACTGATCATGCGTTGAACGGCCAACATTCGGCAACCAGAGCTTCGGCATTTTTCCGTCCGCCCGTGTCCGGACGCACAACGGCAGCTAACCGGCTGCCAGATATTCAGTTCTCTTACGGATGCCGATGTTGAGAAAGAGAACGGCCGAAGTACGGCCTTAGGGCATCCGTTTTTTCTTCGGGAAGCGGTAATCGGCCGAAGCACGGCAAGCGACCGGCCACAGAATATGCGTATTCTTGCGGCAGTTGGTGTTCGAAAGGAGACCGGCCGGAGCGCGGCTGCCGTGCATTCGTTGTTTCAACGGTGAACCGCGCGTCCGGCGGACGTACGGCCCCAGAATATACGTTTTGCATTCGGTTAGCTGTCTTCGGCCGAATTACGGCCAGCGAATGGCGACAGAATATTTGGCAACCGGTGTTCAAGAGGAGACCGGCCTACGTAAGGTATCTGGTTATACGTCCTTTTTTCGGCAAACGGCATCCAGCCGAACAACGGCTCGCGCCTGGGCGCCGAGAATTCATGCACAGACGTGTTTGGAAGGAGACCGACCGGTTTTTTTCTGGGGGGACAAAGAGCCGTTAGGGAGCCGAACGACGGGGACGCGTTTTTCATCCGCTCCGTGTTTCTACGTTTTAAATGAACGAACATCGTTTGTCAAACAGTAATGAGTGTTCTCGGTGAACGGGCAAGGTACAAGGACTCACTGGACATTAGCAGGGAACCTTTTAGGCCATCGAAATGTCATTTATTGCCACAAGCAGACTGTGCCACACCGACGGGTGAGCTAAGCCTCGCCAGTCATCGCCGCTACCACGCTTCTGCCTCCGGCTTCATCGACGCATCATCTCGAGGCTATTCGCCCGCTCAAGAAATGGAGAGCATTGGAGACATCGATCCACCAGAGATGTCCGATCCGAGATGGGGATGGTTCACCAAAATAACTGGCCTTCAAGGGCGTCGAGCAAGCGGCAACCACGCAGGAGCTAAACCGCCACCATGTCAAGGACTCCCCACCAAAGAAAGGCAAGTGCGAGCAAAAGCGCAAGTTATTCTGCTTACAATTAAACTGCGACAAGCAATGTTGCACTATGTTGTTGGTGATAAACGTAGAAGAGACTCGCTCGTGCATTGGTAGGATCAACTTCATGCCCTGCACTATGTTACTTCAGGGGATTTTACGACTGCCTATTTAGAAAAAAAAATATTTTAAGTTTGCGATAACAACAGAGCCTTGTCACTGACGAAGCCTAGCTGTTAATTTAGTTCCGATGTTTGAAGGTGAGCTTAGCTACTCTTGGGACATGACTCATTTGGGTAAACATAATCGCCAGCATCCTAGCAAACACGGATTTTGTCAGGATTTTCTTGCTCAACGGAGATTGTTGAGTTCACGCACGATTTGGCTCTTGCAATAGATAAGCTTAAAGTGGTTGACTGTATATTCTTGGACTGCAGAAAAGCAAATGATGGTGTTGCATATCACCTTCTGCGTAGTACATTTCATCCTATGAACTGAATGAATCGGTTTTTGCATTGTTATTACTATTGGCCCTATAGCTTTGTTCAAAAGTACTGTGTAGTTAACCGGACTATAGCGAATGAACGTGATTCCGTATACCTGCAGTTTTATTTGCATTTAATAACATCCTGGTGTGCTGAATCAGAAAAGTTTTTGGATGTTAAACAGTGTGTTAACGGCACCTTTACAAGAAAACCTTCATTCCAATTGGATACGTATACCGTAAATTATGCTGCTGTGACAACGGCCGAGGAATATAAATACCTAGGAGTTTATTTATTCTTTATTCTTTATTCAAAAAAAACCTTACAGGCCCCAGAACAGGGCATTGGGTAAAGGGGAAATCGGGAAAGTACAGGACAGATAACATACAGTTTACAGGCAGGGTAAGTGCGCAACAACAAAAAATATAAATGATATCACATATATCGTGGTACAGGGTGAGGTAAATCTGAAGATACACCATTTGCTGACTTGAACATGGCGAAAGAGGGATACAAAATAAGAGACAAGGAAAATATAAATCACCGTAATACGCAATGCACTCAGAATTCAGGAACATGGTCACATGGTGAAGAGAGGGAGGAGCTGACGGCGAAATGTATCGGGATTAGATATGGAGGCTACGCAATCAGGGAGATCATTCCAAAGACGAACGGCCCGGTTAGAGGTTAAATAGGCAGGTTCACACCATAAAAGTTACGGCTGCATATGTTTTTGGCTTTCTGAGACGAAATTTCAGTGAACCTTCATCTAACTGAAAAGAACAACCGTATTTCACTCATGTGCGCTCAATCTTGGAGTACGCATGTGTTTTCGTGGATCCCTACACCAAAGAGCTCGTTGATACGCTCGAAAACATACAGAATATGTCAGTGCAATTCGTATTAGGTAATTGGCACGCTCAACTTAGCATGAGAGAAAGTAAAAGTAAACTGAAATGGCAGGACGTGAAAGATCACAGACGAAACCACAGGTTTAACTTTTTTCGTAATATCTATTATTCGAAAACTGTTGTAGAAGGGGAGAAGTATGTCCAAGCGCCATTCTACATATCTCAAAGTGGGACCGCTAGCCTAAAGCAAATTATTAACTTTCCTTTAAAGGTGACGCCTTGCGCGATTCCTTTTATTTTACATCAATGCTGCAGTGTAATTATCTTCGACGTATGATTGCATTAACTGTTTATATTGACGATTTTCAGCGCGCTTTGTAGAATTATTTTGTTATTTTGTCTCATATTTAATGCTTAGTGTTATGTATCTCCCTTCTGTAATGCATGCAAAGGAAAGCAGGTATCAAATAAACAAACAAACAAATAAATAAATAAATAAATAAATAAATAAATAAATAAAACTGAATAAATAAATGAATAAAAATAAATAAATAAATAAACAAACAAATAAAAACAATAAATAAATAAATAAATAAATAAATAAATAAATAAATAAATAAATAAATAAATAAATAAATAAATAAATAAATAAATAAATAAATAAATAAATAAATAAATAAACTTCCAGAGGCGCAAGTTTGCCTCCGACGGGTTGAGAACCCTACGCATTCAACCTTGACCAATAAAATATTTATTGCCCTATTCGTTGCAGTATGCAAGGTTTCCTGTATACATGCTACCATTGCTATGTTATTGGTTTGAAACAAATTATGTAACTCTAATTTTACGCCTTTCCTTGCGTGAACACAAAGGGATACAACTGCAGCCACCTGAAGCAGGGCGCATTCGCAACGCGTCTAGAATTTTTTGAACGTAGTATGACATTAGAAGAAAATTAAGTTCTTTTGGACTATTGAGTGGTGTGGACGTACACTCATGAAAACAACAATAAAATAGACTGAAAATGAAAGTACCTGTTCGCTCCTTCTTAGGATCAGCCCTGCGCAAGATTATCAGAAAAGTTGATCGAGTAGAAAATGTCTTTGCAAGAAAAATGGGCAAAAAACTGGACATACTTTTTTGTGAAGGAGTTATATTAAATGCTCCTGAGTGTTTTGTTGAGAACCAAAACGCTTCGTAAAGGCATTCACGCCGGTTTTATATACATCAAAATTGGTCAAGCAACTGTTATAAAAATAGTTTATGTAGTCATAGCATGAAAGTGTTCCGGAATATTGCCCTAAAAGAAATTGGCTAAAAGCGGCGCAATTTATCTCTCTGAAATTCAACCCACTAAAGTATGCGCCCTCCGCCCCCCCCCTTCTCTTTCTCCGTTTATTACAGGTAAGCCGCCCCACAGAGGATATCAGGATCTGGACAATACATCTATTCAAGCTCTACAAAGAACTGAATATTTTCTGTGTTCGGCAGTAAAAGAGGCACAGCAATTAAAGGACCGACAATTTGTGAGCACTGTTTAATAAATGAATTTTGCTGTCAACTGAGGCTGGTAATTAAGCAAAGCTGCGCTGAAAGCTTGGCGGCTGGTGCTTGCGCGCGAACTCACTTTGATGTGGCTGCTTTGGACCCAAAATGCTGGGTTTGTGCTGCTTCTGCACTGCGCGAATGAGTCATCTGCTTGCGCGACATGCAGTGACCGGCCTCAGTACAGCTAACGTACTGTGGCTGAACTCCAATGCCCGTAGCACGGCCGTATTTCCGGTAGCTGTAGTCCGGCTGGAGTCCGACGACCGCATCTCGGCTGTCCTCCGGCGGACGTACTTCGGCCGTACACGGGTGGCTTTGGAATGGCCGGAGCCCTACGGCTGGAATCTGGCCGTATGACCGTAAGCCGGTCGACTGGCCGACGGACACTGGCCGTTGGACAGCCATCGGAGTACGGCCGTATACGGCCAAAAGGCCCACATTTGGACATGGGCCGAACATGGCTGCCGGAAAACGGCCGGACAGAAAATCACCGGCCAAAGTACACCGGCCTGTTTTAGGCCGAACAGTCCTGTGCTGCCTGGGTAGACCCCCCCTAGTTTTTCTGGACACCCCCCCCCCCCCCTTGAATCCCCAAATTCCACTCTTGTCAGTCCTTGTATGGACCTTTTTCAGTATCGATCTGCGCATGCGCGGGCTGCCCGTCTGCTATTCTTGGCAGTAGCCTCGGGCAAAATAAACAAAAGTGCACCCCCCGAGCTTGCTGTTAGCGTTGCACGTATTTATTTCCTTTTTTTCGACAGCTCGTGGCAAGTTCGTATGTGCACACAAAAAAGGCTTTCAAAGGAAAGGGGCAAAGTGGTTTGAGGCTGACCACGCTGCGAGCACATTGCTACCAGCCAGGGAGTAGCGAAAAGCGCTACAGAAGCTAATCCTGGCGTTTTAATAAATCGGTGCCTGATTTATAAGTGCTGCATAATTCGTGTACTACCTACACATTGTTTCAAGAACACAAATTTCGTCACTGGCCCTGGTAACACGTTCGAAAATGTCCTTACACGTTGAAAAATGTCGAGAAATAAAAAAAACACTGAATACGAACCCTTCATGGTAAAAAATGAATTTCTCTAAATTTGTTTTTTTCTTAGATTGAATAGACAGCACTGCCTCTCAGGTATATATATATATATATATATATATATATATATATATATATATATATATATATATATATATATATATATATATATATATATATATATATATATATTTATATATATATATATATATATATATATATATATATAGAAAATGGAAAACGTACGCCACGGGGGTGAGCGTTTGGTTAACAGACGTCTATTATTTAACTATAGTGGGGTAAAAAAACAGCTTTTCTAGTTTATGACCCCCCCCCCCCCCCCAGAGCCATTGAGACACCCCCCCTTGATTCGATGCCTGGGGAAACCCCTGGTTAGGCCTTACGTCGTCCCGTCAAATGCCCCAGGCTCCAGAACCGGAAAACACGGGAGGATTAACGAAACATGCATCACAAGTTAATCGTCACAATCGGTCTATATTAGGCGCCGTATTGACAAAATCTAGGACAAGGTTCTCCTTTTGCACAACAATATACAAAATCCGGCTCCGCCACGACTTCCGCTTTCTTCTTGGATGACGGCGGTTTCGTCATCATGGGATTTTCCAACTCACTAGCTGGAACTGCAGGACCACCCTTGTTTTTGCGCTTGGTCTCTTTCTCACGTCCTAATATTTTTCTTGAGCGGTTCTGCTGGCAACAGGGCGATCTGGGGCGTAACGACGAGGTGTCGCACATGCTGTTGCTGGAGCCTCCCCTGCTGTTGTTCTTCGCAGTCCATCCAGTCAATAGATGGGGAGCCACCCGGGGAAGACTTCGAGGTCCAGCAGCTGCCCGAGTCAGCATCTTCTGCCTGTGGTGCCAGCTGCCGTTTTTTCGACTGGGGCTCGTCAGGCATCTTGGCGTACCGCAACTCAAAGTGTGCAGGTCTTGGGCCATGGCAACCACCTCATGTTCAGGAGGGTTGTATGTGTAGCATTTGGTGAATACCAACCGCATGTCCCTTGTGACCTTCTCGGCGCTGTCGTATTCCCGGTTGTCCATTCTCTGCTTGACCGTCCCTACGTCCATAAGGTGCTTTATGATCTCGTGGTAGTCACGCAGCCCAAGAAGCTCCGCGTCGGCTGGATCGCGGAAGGACCGCGCGTGTTCGTCGACGAGAAGCGCCTTGGGGATGGAGTAGCAGTACTTCATTTGCTGGTAGAGCTTTTCCCTCGGTTTATAATGGTTCTGCTGGTTGGCAGGCAGGTATGAGCGAGAAGCTTATAGGTGCTTTCTCGATATTTCGATCAGTCAGCCGCTCCCGGGGCGAGTAGAAATTTCAGCCCCCCTGGACTCTCCAGGCGACCCTGCGGGATGTCGAAGAGGGACACTGGCTCCAGGAGCAGCGTGGTCGAGTCTGATTTCCTCTTCACAGCAACTTCCACCTTGAAGGCCGCCGGATTCGGGAGGGGAATGACGGACGGGCGTAGGAGTCGGTTGGAGAACTTGCTCCGACGTGCACAGCAAAGCAGCTTCGTCTTCTTCTCCGTTTAGCTAATGACGCAAAGGAGCTGCTGGATTGCCACCCAGTGATGGTGACGCCACCCCCCCCCTAGATGCCACTGCCCCCGGCTGAGCGTAATGGCTTGTCTAGCGTTTGGAAGGTGACAGTCAGACTCCTTGGAGCATATGAGCTTCCGGTGGCGTTGCTGGCCGAAGGCGGGCGCTCGCCTGCGGACTCTTCGCAAGGCAAAGTGTTTTTGAAAAATTTCGGCCGACGCCTAACATCCCAAGGTGGCCTCAATCTCTTCGAGTCATCCACTCGGCGCACCTGTAAGGACAAGCCAAGCAAGTCATTATTCCATAGCCGTGCAATTGTCGCTCTCATAGTCCATGTGAATTTGGTTGCAGAAAGATGGCGTTACTGTAATATGGCACATTACCCAGGGCGTACTTACTAGTAACAGTTATTAATCTTAGGGGGAACCTAATACTTCAGAGAAGCCGATGATAACGACCACGTTCAATTCTACGGCATAATATTCGCTACTGTCCTTCATCTTTTTAAATGTCTTCCGTCTCCAGCGTCTTCCAACACTCGCTGGAACCTCAGTTTCACCTTGTTTTCCTCTACTGTGGCCGAGGGGACCAGGGGAATGCTTCTAGGAGAGGGTGACGGTGACGGAAAAGGAAGTAAGTTAGACTAGAACATCACGGGCACGGGCAGATGAAGGAAAAGACGTGAGGAAAGGAAAGTTGTAAGGGAATTGGAGCGGACATGGAGATTACGGAGAAGTGTGTCAGACAGAGGTTTGGAGAAGGAGATGGATAAGAGCGAGATAGCGAGGATGAGAAAACAAGAAGAGTGGAATCTGAGGATGAGGGGTTTTGTGGGTCAGTGGGGAAGGTGGCGATGAGTTATGAAGGAGGACGATAAGCAGAGAAAGAAAGAGACGAGGGTGGAAGATAGGTCTGAATTAGAAGTGGTAGAGGCGGAAGAGAGGGTATGAGAGGGAGAAGAAGAAGAGGGTAAAAGAAAGAGTGCGAGAATGGGTAGTGCATTGACTGGCCTTGGCGACGAAACACTTGTCTATCGGCGCCATTTGCAGCGAAGCAGCAAGTTATTTTTCTTCATCTTGTTACATTCCTTTCGTTTCTCTTTCCATTCATTTATTCCAACTTCCTATATGTAGAGCAGCATACCAGACTCTTCTCTGTTTTACATCCCTGCTGTCCTGAAGCTGTCTTATCCTTCCTCCCTGTTCTTTTTTAGGGTCTCGGGCTGTCGGCACCTCCTGTCGTCGTCTCACGTCGTCACAATAAATCAAGTTGTCTAAAAATGGTCAAAAAACAAGTGTTTATTGGATCAAACCGGTTCAAAATAAACTAATAAAGTTTAACCCAATTCAAAATGCAAAAATAATCACAATATAAATTGCATTTATGACCGACATTTGTTATGACCGAAATTCCATTTATAACCGTCGTCTCAAAATTGGTTTCAAACGCCAGGTTTTTTCTTTGAACGCGTACTTCTTAGTATGCTGCGGCGTGAAACTCCAAGTCAAGTTACGGGCATTGTCTCTCATTTACTTAAATCCACTTCAATGAAAGAGGGCGCCACCGCCTCAGCAAGCGCGTGATTTCTCCTCCCACCGGCACTTCTCTGGCGCCCAATCAGCGCGTGCCGTGTGGCAGAAGAAACAGAATTTTTGAATGCATTTATGCACTGCATGCTTTGCCCCTCCCCACGTTTGACGTTACTGGAGATGGCCTGGGATTTTTTTTCACACTGCCGGCTTTGAATTTTAATTTCGCGAACAAGAGCTGTAATTTCTTCACTATCGTCATAAAAATTCGGGAGTGCGTGGTTAATCATCATCATCATCATCATCATCACCAGCCTATCTACGCCCACTGCAGGGCAAAGGCCTCTCCCATTATTCTCCAATTACCCCGGTTCTGTGCCAACTGTGACCAATTTATCCCTGCAAACTTCTTGATCTCATCTGCCCATCTAACTTTCTGCCGCCCCCTGCCACGCTTGCCTTCTCTAGGGATCCACTCTGTTACCCTTAATGACCAACGGTTATCTTGCCTTCGCCTTACATGCCTTGCCCACGTCCATCTTTTCTTCTTAATTTCTACTAATATGTCCTTCACACGCGTTTGCTCCCTGACCCACTCCGCTCTCTTCTTGTCCCTTAACGTTACACCTATCATTTTCCGCTCCATTGCCCGCTGAGTCGTTCTCAATTTAAGTTGAACCCTTTTAGTGAGCCTCCAAGTTTCTGCCCCGTAGGTGAGTACCGGTAAGATGCAGCTGCCCACCCAGCTAACCACAAAGCCTGTGTTGTGTCCTCTTTATTTAACAGAGCTGATGCCATTTGCTCGTCCGAATCCGAACGCAAAAAAGAAGTAGGCCGTGTATTTGCGGACCTCCGAAAAAACGGCTACCCGAAAAAAGTTCATTCACTCCATAACCCGCCGCAAAAAGCAGAACCGGGTGACAAACTCTCCAAGGACATCAACCGTCGGACTCCTGAAACGCGTACCGGTGCCGTATATCCCAGGAACGAGCGAGGCCTTGGTCCGCATTTTCAGAGGTGTAGGAGTGCGAATCACCCACAAGCCTTCGACAATAGGCCGCCTACTCCCCCGCCCCATAGACCGGCCGACAATAGACAAAGCACCCGGGGTCATTTACCGCATTCCGTGCGCTGAGTGGCTCCGTTTACATTGACTCGACGAGGGCGCGTTGAGTCGAAATAAACAGGTTTTTTGGACTCGACACCCCCATGTATAAGCGGACGGGGTGGGTCAGAGAGCCCTCGCGGCGAGTCCAGTCAACTCGGAGGCTGGGATGGGTTAGCTCGCTCGTCGGGCTGAGTCGGCGGGCTGCGGGGAGCAGAATACCGTATTTGCGCGGTTCTAACGCGCCCCCAATCGTAACGCGCGGGTAACTTCGCGCAGGAAAATTCGAAAAAAAAAATGTGACACTGACGGTACTGCGCAGATGGAAGAGACATAACACCACGTAGCTGGAAGAGGGAGATTTTATTTGGCATGCAGCTCAGGAAGCCAAAAATGAATTGTGCTTCTCAAGGTTGCTTATCCAGCTGCTGCTGGAAATAAAGTTATTGCGGGGAACACTGAAGTTGCTTGCGGTTTCAAGTGCCTTGATCTTCATGATTGATTGTAGGGTTTAACGCGCCGACGCAACGCAGGCGATGAGGCGCGCCGTAGTGGAAGGCTCTGGATTAATTTTGACCACCTGGGGATCTTTAACGTGCGCCTAAATCTCGTACACACGGGCGTTTTTGCTTTTCGCCTCCATCAGAAAAGCGGCCGCCGCGGCCGGGAATCGAACCCGCGACCTCGTGGCCTTGATCTTCATAATTCTAAGCGTTAGAGGCTAAGCAGAAGCGCAAAAAAAAGTGCAACAGCTGATCAGGGTATGCAGCATGCAATTGAGTACTCAGTGCGCCGAAATTCACTCACGTGGTGTTGACGGATTGTTTTTATTGGATTGAGTTGGATTTCGCGGGTACTTCGTGTCCGTTGCGCATGGCAATGCTGCTGGTCGCTTTAAAGCCTATTCCGGTTTTGAGCCGGATTGTAACGCGCACACAAATTTTAAGCTACCTTTTAGCAAAAGAGGGTGCGCGTTAGAAACGTGAAAATATGGTAGCCCCTTTTCCGTGAACCCCGCCGCTCCCCTCACCACGATTATTTGGACGGGGTTCATATAAACTAGGACGCGTCGAGGTTAGCTGAACCCGCCACTCAACTCCCCCCGCCCCCGTCGCGTCCATGTACACGGGGCTAGTGCAACGCCTCGTACATCGGGGAAACCAAAAACCTAGCGGAGAGGATTAGGCAGCACAAAAACGACGTAGGTGAGTACCGGTAAGATGCAGCTGTCATGCACTTTCTTCTTCAGGGACAATGGTAGGCTGCTATTCATTATCTGAGAATGTCTGCTGTATGCACTCCACCCCATTCTGATCCTTCTAATTATCTCTACCTCATGGTTGGGATCCGGGGTCACAACTTGCCCTAAGTAAATATATTCTTTTGACACTTCCACTGCCTCCCCCCTATCCCAAACTGCTGTGCTGTGCCGAGATTATTAATCATTACTTTAGTTCTCTGCATATTAATTTTCACGCCCATGGTTCTACTCTGTTCGTCTAGTGCGGAAAGCATGCTTTGCAATTCGTCCTCCGAGTTACTTAGCAAGGCAACGTCATCAGCAAATCTGAGGTTACTGAGGTAGTCTCCATTAACCCTTACTCCCACCTGTTCCCAATTCAACGTTCTGAATACTTCTTGTAAACATGCTGTGAATAACTTTGGAGAGATTGTGTCTCCTTGTCGGACGCCCATCCTTATAGGTGTTTTACTGCTCTCCTTATGGAGGGTGATGGTACCTGTGGACCCATTGTAGATATTCTATAGTATTTTTACATAATGCTCATCCACCCCATGGTTCCGTAATGCCTGAATGACTGCTAGGGTTTCGACCGAGTCAAATGCTTTCTCGTAATCTATGAAGGCTATATATAGGGGTTCAGAATACTCAGCGCACTTCTCTATCACCTGATTGATCGTGTGAATAGGGTCCATTGTTGAATAACCTTTACGGAACCCTGCTTGTTCTATAGGTTGACTGAAATCTAAGGTTGCAGAAATTCTGTTAGCGATTACCTTGGTAAGTACCTTGTAGACAACTGACAGTAAGCTAATCGGCCTGTAATTTTTCAAGTCCTTCATGTCACCTTTCTTATGGATTAGGATTATGTTCCCGTTCTTCCAACATTCCGGTACACTTGAGGTAATTAGGCATTGCGTATACAGGTTGGCCAGTTTTTCAAGTACAATTTCTCCACCATCCTTCAAGAGGTCTGCTGTTATCTGATCCTCACCAGGTGCTTTGCCCCCTTTAATTTTTTTCAAAGCCTTTCTTATTTCTTTGGTCGTTACTGGTGGGATGTCTATCTCCTCTGAACTACTTTCTCGTTCGGCATTATCCCGGATGTCCCGGCTACTGCACAGATCCCTATTGAACTCCTCGGCCACTGTGACTATTTTATCCCTATTTGTGATGACATTGCCTTGCTTATCCTTAAGTGCATACATCTGATTTTTCCCCACGCCAAGACGTCTCTTCCCTGCTTTCAGGCTACCTCCATTCTTTACAGCGTATTCGATCCTCTCCATATTATACTTCCGTATGTCAGCTGTCTTACGCTCACTGATTAACTTCGAAAGCTCCGCTAGTTCTATTCTGTCAGCTGGGGTGGAGATTGTCATGGTTTGCCGTTTTCTAATTAGATCTTTCGTCTCCTTTGAAAGTCTACGTGGTAATATATACGCTTAATTTTTCGACTTACTCTTTCCCCTTTACAATGCGTCTGCTGTGCCTCGCTGCCAAGTGTTTGGTTGAGTTTTAGATGCGAAGCATCTCATGGTAGGGGGTATGTTCCTCCCTTGTTGTTGTTGGTGCGCCGTCCACACCCCCACTGCGCATGCTCGGCTTGCTGAACACCCGGTGGTGTCTTACCCTTTAATGGCTCCTGGAGCGACAGTGTTGCCGGTGTCTTCCTGGGCCGGCACGAGACGAGCACGCTTCACGCGCCTTCGACGTTTTATTGTCGTCGGCAGCGGCGTGCGTCGGCGAGTATCGCCGACCGGTGATTACAAGCAGCGCACAACCATCCGGGGAACGTGCATCGACCTCATCTTCAGCAACTGTAGGGTTCATCTACTACAACAGCCCTTGACTATATGTTTCACAAACCATAAGGCAGTCATAATCAAAGCGGAACGCCAACCACAGCTGGACGTCACCTACGTTGAACATGAAGATGATAATGGTTAAATAAAGACAAACTCACACCACGTACAACGTCTCTCTCTCTCTCTCTCTCTCTTTAATGCCTCTCCACTCTAACACCCCCCACCCCCTCCAATAAAATTACACCATCTTCCCGTAGGGGAACCCTGAGTAGTATGCGAAATAGCCATGGGGTCAACACCATTTCCCATTTCCTAGTTGCGGCAAGGGAAAAGTGTGCTAGTTACCATGGAAGCCAAACAGTAAATATAACGGTGGCTACGTACCTCAACCTAACGGAAACGACGAACTGAAACTAGACACTTGAATCGACCCCATGCCTGCTTTCCATACTACTCAGGGTTCCCTACGGGAAGATGGTGTAATTTTTTGCGTTACTTCTTTCTCTGCTAAACCTGAAACTCCCGCCTGCTCACCCTAAAACCATTGTAACAAACTCTGCTTTCTGATTTGCAAATGACTTTCCGAGGTGGCGCTGTTCCGACGGTAGCGCTTTCCTTAACATTTCAGTTCGGTTAGAACGAACGATCATCTGTAGTGAAACCGTGAAACCGTATCAAAATAGGTTATATACTTGCTGTTTGCAGTTTTCCGTGCAACGTTTCTTGTTATACATGGGAGCCAGAAGCTCGCTTGCCAGAAGTTGGCTGGCATACCTAGGCATCCACTATAACGAGTGTGTTTGCATTTTTGTGGCCCGTACGGCAGTCCACTGTTCATGAGGCGTTTTCTCGAGAGGTGTGTTGCCAAGGCCGTGTTACGGCTTTATGGCCACCTTTTCTACTAAAAAAAGTCGCGGACGTGGCTTCCATCGACAGTGTCAAGGCAGCCTCCATGGTCCGACCGGCGCTCCAGCCCATCAAAGTCATGCATACCTTGATGGCAATCATTGGCGTGGTGAGTGAGCGGGTGGTATGCCTTCCCAGACCGGACGGTCGTCCACAGCTGGACGTCTGATCGAGTTGGGCTGAAGGAAGTGCAGCGTTACTTGTTAATTGATGATGCACGCTCCTCTGGGCAGTTGTAGACATCGTGGGCGTGGCGGACCAGTGCATGTCCTTCGTTGGAACGGTTTCATTGATGTGTTTTAGTTTTAACACCATCATGAAAATATAGCTGATTTACGTAACCCACAGTTATGAGGTGTAATAGCAAAGTTGTCTCAACAAAGATTCGCATTTATTTTGTATCAGAGTAAACATAAACTGGCCGATATCAGGATTGTTGAGGACCAAGTGAAACCATTCAATTTGCTGGGGCTGTGATTCCCGGTGTTGCAGCGGAACCTGCTGACCCTATTTTCCTAACTTACTAGCTTTGTTGTAACGGTAAAAATAAATTTGGTTTGTTTGACAAGCTTTTTGAAGATTTGTCCTAGAAAGCTTCAGAACTTTCTTATTTGTTTCGTTTGGTGATGCCAATCTACTGGCACAATGATAAGGAGACCCAGAGAACAACTAATCAATGTTTTATTAATAAATTAAATGTCTCTGAGGGTTCCTCGCAGTGTTATGCTGCAAGTAACTTTTTTGTGTTCTTATTCTTGGTGTATTCTTAGCGTTTATTCCAGTAACTGCGGGTGAATTTTTGGGTTTCTGCGGTGGCACTTTTCTTGTAGAGCAAAATCGCATTATGCGGTTTAACGCACCGAAGCTACGACTGGGCCCTGAGGTGCGCCGTAGTGGAGGGCTGCGGATAAATTTTGACCCTGTGGGGATCTTCAACGTGCGCAGAAATTTCCACACATTGGGCGTTTTTGCTTCCACCAGAAAAGCGTCCACTGCGGCCGGAATTTAACCCGGGTCCTTTGGCTCAGCAGCGCAACGCTTTTAGCCACTAAGCCATTGACCAATATCCCTCGGGGATATATCTCGCACTGCGTTCGCTAACGTTTAGGGAAAGATCTACTCCCCCTCTGTCATGTTTTGTGGCTACCGTTTTGTCATCGTCCCTGTGGACCCCATTGTGTTATTGAGCAGAGGAGTATCTCACTCTGGTTACTACTGACAGAAGAATACAGAAAGCAGACGCTAAGGAGGGTGTCTCTTCCACGGCGCATGGCACGGAGCTGCCTAGCATTGCATTTTCTTTTGTATTGAATGTTGGCGTAGCCAATACACGTCTATGATGTCAGAGAATCTGCGATTCGCTGCCGCCAATCTAATTACATTACAAAGAAACATGACTCGGCGATGGTAGTAGGGTCTCAGGTTCCCTTCGATCGCGTCCCTCCAATGCGAACATGCATTAAGCACGTAGGATGAAAACGTTGTTTTGCTGGCACGGACTATCGCACTCCTGCCCGCATTGCGCCACTGAGATGCCACATTCAGAAGTTCTTTATACTTCCATTATATTGTTAAAAAGCGTCTGTTCTGGGGGGAACGCAGCTCCGTGAATTACGAAAAGCTATGTTTTTCACATTGAAAAAAGATCTGCTTTATCTTACGGCCTTTTCAAAGACACAAGCAAACGATGTCTTCGGGTTATACGCTCTCTACCATACATAAAAGGGCGTCACTCAAAACACCTTGAACAGGAACGATTTTTCTTGTATGCCCGTAGAACGTTTGAAAGCGGTATTTTTAACTAGGCCAACCAGAAGTATGCTACCAAAATGAATTCTGGCAACCATGAAAGGAAGCTGTGCGGCAACGTACTTTTAACTGTACGTGACATGAAAAAAGGTAATTAAAGAAATTAGTAGTGGCTTAGCTCGGCTAAGCCGGATATACGTAGCCTGAGCTAAGGTTCAGCAATCCAATCCAGTCTAGTCCGGTCCAGTTTAGTCCAGTAACTGCTCCTCGCGCAAGCGCAGCACGGCTCTCCAGGAGCCACGCGAAACGGCTATCAAGCGGCTCCGGCGGAGCTTCAGACTTGGTAACTGCGCAACGGAGGCACACAGCTGGGCACGTGCCGGCGCCAGTGCGTCTGGCGCGGCTATGAAGTCACTCCTCTGGAATGCGCAGAGCGGCAAATGTGCAGACCCAATTATTTACACACCCGCACTCCGATTGGATTGAATTTCCAATAAAATATAATACAGTACAATTTATTCCAATCCAATCGAATTCTAATCCAATCCAATCCGATCCGATCCGCTCCTCGCGCTTACGCCGCAGGGCCCTGCAGGACCTACGCGAAAGTGCCCAAACTCGGCCAGTGTAGCTTAGGCTACAAAACTTGTACCCAGCTTCAAGAACAACAAAACCCAACTTTCCCTATTCATTTATACACTTTTTGAAAGGCGCATTCCAGTCGTCGGAGAGAGCTGTATAGACAAAGTAGTGTCATGTTTAGAAACATGTTGCCACCTTTCAGACATCGAAAAGGTTAGTGGCAAATTACCAAATTTTCGTCGGATTTTTTTAGCTACAACTTCTGGTTACCCTATTTATATAAAACGCTGCCTTTCGTATCAGCTAGAGGTAATGCACTCGACATAGAGCGATTGCCTGCATCTGAGGTTGAAGGTAGTTTTTAAGGAACGGAAACACAAACATTCATTTGAGTGCAAGAAACGCCTCAATTTAGTCAGTAAACTACACTCGTAAAGCTACGAGCGCCGATCTTCTTGAAATAAGTGGTCGTCCGTGGAAGCTAAAATATGCAAGCGGACAACATCGCTAAATCAGGAGCCTTTCGTTTTTCGCTTCATTTGTTAGCGTGTCCAAAATACAATATTTACAACCCCAAGAGAACACATCAGTGGAATCATTAAAAGGCGCCACAGTGCCAGCATACAATGCCTGACACCCTGAGACAAATAACGCCCTCACTTTCCTACTGCACTCACCCGCATTTTACGCCGTTGTTTCACTAACCAAACGCAACTGCGGTGCAAAATGACTCGTTGCTTCAATATCCACGGTTACCTGCCCCACTGTAACAAATACAAACAGTTTATCTAATGCCCGGAAACCCGGAAACAGATCTAGCCATCCAAAAGTCGCCGAGATGCGTGTTATTAGACGACATTGCGCTTTTACACAAGCTGTCGAAGACAGTGGTGGTGGTGGTGAACGTTTATTGGAGCAACAGGGGAAGGGGAAGGGGTGTGGGAGGCCTCCTTAGTCCAGAAGGCCTCGTGACCGCGCTGACTGGAGAGCCCGGGAGACCAGGGCCTGCTGGCGGGCTGGGTCCGGGCTGGTCAGCTCAGTCTCCCACTGCTCCAGGGAGGGGGAGGGGAGGGGCTTAGATGAGTATGGGCAGGAGAATAGTAGATGGTAAGTGGTGAGAGGGGTATTGCAGTGCTGGCAGTGGGAAGGGTAGATAGTGGGGGCGATATGGTGTAGGATGGCGTGATTGAAGAATGTGCCAGTTTGTAGTCGGCGGTATGTGTAACATTCGTAGTTGGTAAGCGTGTGATGAGGAGGCGGGTATGTTCTTCGTGTGTGGGTATAGTGAGATAGGAGGGCATTGGAAGTGGTGTCGAGGGGTGGGAGTAAGTCAGTTGGGAATATCTGAGGTGTCCGGCTCGCCGGTTCCTTGGATGGGAATGCCCGGGAGTGAAGCGCTCGGGCGGCAGCATGCGCTGCTTCGTTCCCTGGGAGTCCATCGTGACCAGGTGCCCAAATGAGTGTGATGGTAAGATCTTCGGGCAGCCGTTGTAGGAGAGGGATGGCCTGGGGTGGGGAAAGGCCTGCTTGGTAGAGGCGGCAGGCCTGCTGGGAGTCGGAGACGATTGTTAGTGAGTGAAGGCCTGAGTGGGTTGTTGTGGCGTGGGCGATTGCTAGGGCTTCGGCAGTGTCGACCTTGCATGAGCGGTACGTAGCCACAGTTGCAATCTGCCCTGTGGAGTTGAGAGCGACAAGGGTAGTGCGGGTTGATGTTAGGTCATGGGTGGATCAATTCATACCTCCACACGTCGCAGTCATTAGAGCAGCTAGTCAACTGTTACGAACTTAAAAGATTACCAAGAAGAGCTGCGTACATGTCCTCGTATTTTTGGCTCGTCGTATTTTGGTCTTACA
Source organism: Haemaphysalis longicornis (assembly GCF_048455015.1). NCBI lineage: Eukaryota > Metazoa > Arthropoda > Arachnida > Ixodida > Ixodidae > Haemaphysalis > Haemaphysalis longicornis. Next base: position 157,365,751 of record NW_027526385.1, read on the forward strand.
GTCCTGCAGACAGTGTATGGGAAACGTCGTAAGAAAAGATGGGAGGACGAATAATGTTAAATTCAATTGTGAGATCAATTGTCAATGTTGCGGACGCACTAGGCTGAAAACTATTCTCCCTTGTCCGCGCGCTTCTAATCTCACAAGGTATACGAAGAACCGCCGTTACACCACAATTAAATCTGGTCTGGTGAACCGATCACTTCAAGTTATACATAACATGAACCCGCATCAACACCTAACCTAACATCAACCCGCATTTCGCTCAGGACTTTCCACAAGAAAATTACACCATCTTCTCGTGGGGAACCCTGATGAGGATGCGAAGCATCGTGGCGGTTCCGTGTGGTTCCATTGTGTTGCCGTTATGTTGAGTGATCTGGTTTTTACTAGCGCCAGAGGGAATTCCGCGTCCGGGTCCACACCGGTGGCAAAGGCACGCAAGTGCTGTTGTGTTACGGTGAGTAGGCGGCGGTTCTCGACGCGCCGAAACTCGTCCATCATGTTCTTGTCGATGTTATCTCTGTGGTAGAATCGGTAGTCTCCGTCAGCTTTGGTGAGGTAAAGGTTGTTGACATTGGTTCACCGGCTGAGAGCAATGTCCACGCCCTCCTCTTCGCAGCTTCGTCTTCTCCTTCTTCTTCAGCGGTTCCCCTACGGGAAGATGACGACGGTGGTTGAACGCGAACCTATCTCGTGATGGATTCTTTGGCTGGCCAATCCCTAGGAGCATCCTGCCACAATCAGCATCAGAGGCTCTGCGGACGGGGCTGGTTGAGCTGCAATGCGCGTGGCGCTTCCCGCCACAGCTTTCCCGCGGGAAATTCAGCATCCCCCTCTAAAGTTTTCAGTTCGTCGTTTCCGTTGACGTTCAGCTTCGCGTGCCTTCGTTGTATCAGTAGCTTCTTGACGTAGTTTGAATGAGTCAAGGACATAAGGCGCGTTCGTAGCACTTGCTCCTGTCCCGGATTTGTAGCGTAGTGGGAAGAGCACCGCGTACCTCCCGTTGCGGCCAGAGAGTCGTGGGATCGAAACCGGAAGCCGCCTAACTATTCCTTTTTATAGTGGACTGCGCTGACGTTTTTTTATAGTGTAGCGTCGCGGAGCTGTGGGTGCGAGGAGGAGAGTTGCGCATGCGCAGTGTGAGTGTGGACGGCGCCGCCATCAACGACGGAGGACAAGGCGAGCCTAAGAAATGCTCCTCATTTAAAAACGTTGGAACACTATAAGGTGCGACGAACTGGCTTACAGAGATACAACACCAAGGGTCTGCAAAATGCTCCATTGGTTATATTTATTCCGGCAATGGGAGAAAGGGATGTCGGGCTTCCGTCATCAAATTATAGTTCGAGCCAGATTTTAGGAAGACACCACCTCTATCTGTCTTCAGTGGTTAATAGTTGTTTGGTGTTCAGAGCTCGTCATTTCATATGAAGCGCTTGCCGGTGTACTCGTAATTGAGCATGCCGTGGGCGGTCTTGCGCTGCTGCCCGACGCCGTGCTGGGCCTGCGACGTGAAGCGGAAGTGGCCGTCGTTTTCCTCCAAATCCGACAAGTCCGTCCACATGGCCCCCAAGTGCAGCGGGGGCCTGGCGACCAGCATGAAGGCCACCACGCGTCGGGACTCGGCGCGTTCAGCGTTGCTCACCACGCGCGAATCAAGGAACTCTTATGTGCCGCAGCTTGTGGATCACGTAGTAACGGCACCTGCGAGGAAGGAAAGCATGTGCACGAGCTTACGTCTTTCACACACGCAGACAAACGCACGTAGGCACATTTGATGTATCATGCCGTTTAATGAAACCATTGTTAAGTTATACACCTAAGGTAAGGAAAAATATGTATTCATAAGCACGTTTGTGCCCTTATTTCTTAAGTTGCAGAGGAGCTACCGGCATTCTCTTCATTGATCACTTTCCAAGAAATTATGCAGCACTATTCTGGACTGACTCGGCAGCACTATCCTGCTTCATATCCAAAACGTCCCAAATAAGGGAAAAGAACAGACTGCCTGCTTCAAACCAACACTTTCTGACACCCAACCCGGCTCCGCTCTATGCAACCTAACGGATAGTCTTCCGCATAATGATGTTATCGCATTCATGCAGACACCTTACCACACATCACCCTAGGTTGTCCACAAAACCTGAACGTTCCGACTCTTCTCTCTCACTTTCCCTCTCTGGGCTGTGCGAAGACCTTACGATCAGCAATCATTGGAGGTCCAGCTTCTTTTGGCCTCCAGAGCGGAGACTGCCAAATCGTCCCATGAATCCTTGGACTCAAAGACAACTCTCACAAACCAGCTCAGTACACCATTCTACCACCACCTAATGTTCCTAACTTGCGTTATAGTCTACAGCTAGTTCATCTGACCTACGATGGCAACTCCAGCTGCCGGCTTGGCAGGATCCTCTGAGCAGTTATGCGCATCTCCGTGTTATAGACCCTAGGAGCGATTACCAGAATCCACGGGATCTACCCAAGCGCCCTGAAGGCGTGCTACACCGGCTGGGACTTAACGTTGCATACACCCGAAGCTTCTTGTTTAAGCAGGGCTGGGTAAAGTCACCATTGTGTGCAGGCACTTGTGCGACTCCGACGTGGACGTCCTCAAAAACTTCCACACTTCCTTGGACCCTGGCGAAATCATGATGAGGCAGTGCTGGGAACAAACGTCTGCTCACTTTTCTTGCGGAAACCGGGCTAGAAGAGGTTCTGTCAGCCCTCTGAACACACATTTCCCATATGTGTGCATCTTCCCTCTCCTTCTTCCTTCTTTTTTCCTTTTCTTTTTCCCTCTGTTTTCCCCTGTCATCTCACTGTATTCACCCCCATCTGGAGTAGGAAGCTCTACCGTCAGTGGGGCTGACCTCTCCAGCTTTCTATAATTCTCTCTCTCTCTCTCTCTCTTCAGCTGATTGTAACATAGTGATAATTTTTTTAAAGCGGGCCATCAATAGCACCCTATTTATGGCTTTACAAAAATCTGTGGAATAGACTAAATGCATCGATTATGACAATCGGCGTGTTTTCTACTATCAATACTGGCAATCTAGTGCAATCGTGTGTCGTAGTCCTACATAAAGCGTTCATTTTTCAATCCCACAGTACAGTGTCCTGTGCGAATTTTGCCACAAACTAGGTATTGCAAAACATATAAAACATATAGTCCTTAAATACGTACACAACCCAGCCCTCTCACCCCAATCTCTCTTCCCCTCCTGGTATGGGGAAAACACTGTTATACAGCTGTCGGTTGGAGGACCAGACCCTTCTAGTGGGCCAGACGAAGCCGACTAGGGCAGCACTTCAATTTCGAGTATATGGTTCCACCTCCACTCACCAAATAACATAATTTTTTCCTTTATCTTCCTAGAAAGTAACCTAGCGGCAGATTCCGCAGCTTGAGGTCTCTCACTTCGGGCACTTGCCTTATCGAGAACACATCTTCTCGCTCGGATGCCACTTAGCCAGCCCATTGGTACACTAAGCACGGAAATCTTAGTACACCACAGGCTTACACGAACCAAATATCAGTATTCACATCCAAGCGCTCCAAAGAAGACGAAACCAAACTACGCAGCCTCTAAAAAAATTCATTTCCACCTTCCATACAGTTGCACACGATGTACCTGGCATTGATCAGCTACGAATGCACATTCTGCAGTGGAACCACTGACACCCTATGCCACGCAGTGTGGAAGTGTAAGTGCGTAAAGGAACAACCGGAGATTGGCACCATTAACGAAGCAGGGGAGGCCCACTGACCAGTGCGGGCCTTACCAACTCGTGGCCATAAACGTTTAGGCCGATGATGATAACGACGATGATGATAACCTTTAAGTTTTTGGCGCGTACCCACAAGAAGGGATTGGCCAGGCTAATTCAATTGCCGAAATTCGAGAGGACCTTAAAATACTAATTTATTACGGAAAGAACGAGGGCGTACGATGAAACTTCATTATGATTAAAACCCGATTTAGCCATTAATTCTTACTCTTTAGTAATTTAAGCGACCTGAAGCAGTAAGAAAAGCTTGAGCACAATTATATATATATATATATATATATATATATACATATATATACATATATATATATACATAAATATATATATATATATATATATATATATATTTATTTATTTATTTATTTATTTATTTATTTATTTATTTATTTATTTATTTATTTATTTATTTATTTATTTATTTTCGCATACCCAGAATTTATTGCGCCAGCAGATAATATTGCCACACTATAAACGGTAATTATCCCCGCAAGGGTGTGCGCCGACTACTGGGAAACCGAGGCAGGGGCCTGGTTAGAAGATGACGATGTTCTGCCTGCTTGCTTGCTACCGTGTGAGGGCTCTATACTGATTAAAACTAGTCTTTTGTTTAGCAACCATCTGTCCCTCTCGTGACAATATAAGTGGAACCGATAAAGTCGGCCCCAAACGCTCAATTCGGTCTTTCAAAAGCAGCTGTCTAGCGGCCGATAAGCGGCGACAGGCGAGAAAAAAAATGTTCGATTGTTTCCGTGACCTGGCACCGCAGACATAATTCCGTAGGTGAAAGCCCTGTTCTAAGCAGATAGAAATTTAGTCTTGAAATCCTGAAGCACAGAACGGCGAAGGCCACTTTGCGTTGGCTATAACCACAAAAATTAACATTCCACCAGAAATTTAAATATTTATACTCTTGAAAGGATACGAGAGCGTCTGAACGAGTAGCGTCCAAGTGCTAATAACGTCGTAATCTCGAAAATGCAAAAAGATCTAGATTAGGTATGCCGAATTGAATAGGAGCTGTAACAGCGGGATCAGCTAAATGATCCGCTAGCTCATTCCACCTGATATTCGTATGGTCAGGGACCCAAGCCAAACGTACCTCCTTCACGTGCCTTAGTACAAAAAACCATAACGACGGTACACGGGAGAGTCGGAAGAGGAAGTTAATAGCGATATAACTGACGATTCGGATAGTATGATGACTTCAGATCATAGCTCGGCAAAGTTGGCGCGGCTCACTCAAACTCACTCACATTTTTTTTTTCGAATCACCACTCACTCAAACTCAGACTCAATGTTGAGCAGCACATCTGAGCTCACTCAAACACAAACTCACATTGAGCGCAAAACTCAGAACTCCCTCGGACTCAAAACTCAAAATGTACTCAGAACTCAAAATGTACTCAAACTCAAAATGTAATCAAAACTCAAAATGTACTCAAACTCAAAATGTACTCAAGCTCAATATGGACTCAAAACTCAAAATGTACTCAAAACTCAAAATTTACTCAAACTCAAAGTGTACTCAAACTCAAAATGGACTCAAAACTCAAAATGTACTCAAACTCAAAATGGACTCAAAACTCAAAATGTACTCAACCTCAAAGTGAACTAAAACTCAAAATGTACTCAAAACTCAAAATGTACTCAAAACTCAAAATGTACTCAACCTCAAAGTGAACTCAGTCTCAAAATGGACTCAAAACTCAAAATGAACTCAGAACTCAAAATGAATTCAGAACTCAAAATGGGCTGAGAACTCAAAATGAATTCAAAACTCAAATGGCCTCACAACTCATTCTAGGAATTTACTCGGGGTGAGATGGGCTCTGATTTCATTAGCAGACAGTGTTTTCAAATTCACGCGTGGTAAAAATATTACGGGTGCCAATTCGTGAGCTCAAACTCTTGCATTCGCCACGACATGACACCGTAGCTCCTGTGAGGTCAGAAACAATTTTCGTTGCAGATTTGATACAGCTATACCTGCTGCCCATGAAGAGTAGCGCTGGTTGGAAGCAAATGTACGTATATATTGGATACCAAACTCTTGATGTAGGCTCCGTGTTCATGTTCATGACAGAGGCGGTCCAGGCTCGATGGTGTGCTGGGTCCCCAGGTCGAAACAAGCAAGATTGGGTGAGGGGACGTGCGCTCACTGCTCGGTTCATTTATGTCGAAGCTGTTTAGGGTTACGGTTCCGTGCATTCTTGCTCTGCATTCTGAAAAAACGTCTTGTGTCAAAGTGAACCGTCCCCGCGAATCTCTGAAGCGCGGGGCGTTCATGGATATACTTTTGCGGTTTTATTCCGTAGCATTCTTTTGCCGAGTACACCCCTCCCCCTATCCCCGCCATGATCTTGTAACGCCCTGCAAATACACAAAAATGCAGATATCACGGAAGTTCAACCTGTAATCATTATAAAAGCGTAAATGTAGAGAATTGATAAAACTAAATGTTAAAAATCTAAAAAAGAAATAAGAAAAATGTCGAAAATGGCGAACCGTGTAACACGGGAGTCATAGATCGTCTCAGATTGGGTGAAAATGCAGAGAGGTGTGGCGCTAAAGAATGTGGGGTATCAAATTCAGGGTCTCGAGGAGGGAAATCACGTGGGACAAACAAAAAAGTGCCTCGTTGTTTGCTGAGGCACTTGTATTAGTTTTTATTAGCATTTGCTGGGTGGGATGAGCTCTCGTAGCTCGGAAAAGCACCACGCTGTCGTTGTAAGCAATGACCGCCACCGTACCCAGCTGTTAACTTCCAGCATGCACGCGTGTGTGAGTGTGTGTGTGTGTGTGTGTTTGAGAGAGAGTGTGAGTGAGATAGTGTGTTAGAGAGAGAGTGAGTGAGAGAGAGTGACAGAGAGTGAGAGAGAGTGAGAGTGAGAGAGAGTGTGTGAGAGTGAGAGTGAGAGAGAGTGAGAGTGTGAGAGAGAGTGTGAGTGTGAGTGTGAGTGTGAGTGAGAGTGGGAGTGAGAGTGAGTGTGTAAGTTTGAGTGAGTCAGTGAGTGTGAGTGAGTGAGCATGGGATTGTGAGTGTGAGTGTGTACCTTTTGCTATATACCTTTTGCTATATCATAATTATAACCAGAAAGCATTTTTATATTTGTCCCACGTGATCCCCCTCGGCGAGACCTTTAATTTGATACCCCACACACCCTAGCAGGGTCATATGGAATTCATACCAGTCAAACTAACCATGACTCTCATGACTAACCAGGACGCATTATTTAAGTGTCCGACGTGATTCCCCTAACTGGAACCTTTAATTTGATGCCCCACATGCTTCAGCGGCCTCACCTTGAATTTAAACCAATCTATGACTCATAATTCCATCTCATGATTCGAACTACGAAGCCTTTTTTTATTCGCAGTGTCTAGAGTTACGTCCGACGGAACCCAAAATTGAAAACTAGAGTTACGTCCGACGGAACTTTAAGCCAGTTTCTAGAGTTACGTCCGACGGAACCCAGAATTGAAAACTAGGGTTACGTCCAACGTAACTTTAAGCCAGTTTCTAGAGTTACGTCTGACGTAACCCGAAATTGAAAACTAAAGTTACGTCCGACGGAACTATAAGCCAGTTTCTAGAGTTACGTCCGACGGAACTTTAGGCCAATGTTTTGAGTTACGTCCGGCGAACGTAAAGCATTAAAAAAACGCAGTGTCTAGACGGACTTTAAGCTGGTTTCTAGAGTTACGTCTGACGGAACCCCAAATTGAAAACTAAAGTTACGTCCGACGGAACTTTAGGCCAATGTTTTGAGTTACGTCCGGCATAACATAAAGCACAAAAAATTTACAGCTCTTGAAGACTCTTGAACCAATTTACATGGTTCAAGAGTAATTAATAGGGTTGGGTGTCAGTTAATATTTCAACTCGATTAATTGGCATCGATTAATTCGATTATGCATGGATTATTTTGTTGTGTGTTTTTTTTTAGAAAAAAATGACCAAAAATAATTATGTAGTAGTACATATCAAATCAATATGCTCATACACTTGTTCAGACACATTCCGTATGAGGTAAGTACGTCATCATCATGGCGCATGATGCGGACGCGACGCTTATCACATTTTTTCTCACGCCGCGCTTTGTCTTCGGCCCGAACAGAGGCAAGGGGCATCTGAACAGGCGAAAAGCATCTAATAGCCGGATTTCCGGATTACAATGTTCTCAGTTTCTTTTACTTGTATTTCCTTATATATTATCTGCGGATGAATCGTGACCGCCGCACGCAAATGGCGGCAGTTCTCGGCCACACTCGGCAAGCATGATGCCAACTCCCATTTGGGCGGGCGAGAAAGTTCAATGAAAACTACTCCCCTTGCCTCTGTTCGTGCCGAAGAAAAAGCGCGGCATGCGCGTGACGTGTACAGCTCTGAGTGCCATGAGCGCGTGGGCGTGGCTTTGCGGCGCTCAACTCCCGCACGGAGCCCGCTGTGCGCATCTGGAGAGCTGAGGTTCTGAGCGCTGTGGCTCTGCACGCAATTACAATTTCAAAAATCTAATTATCGATATTGGATGGACTCATGATCCTTTACAATTTCCCTATTACAACCAAGCACCTAACTAGAATAAATAGAAAGTGAATTAATAACTTCTAGTTAAGTGTGCCATGGCACTTGAAACCGTTTTATAGCTCCCGCCACGGTTCCTGTTCACTTGGCGCAATTAAAACAATTTTAGCTCCGAAAGCCTATTTTTAAAAATTACTTCGTCTTCCCGGAAACACCCAGTATATATATCCGCCGCTGAAAATCGTTCGTCTCCGTCCACGGGGACGACTTGCTGTATCCTAGCGATATACAGTTTCGATGTAAAAAACAAACGCACGGGGAATAAGATGAATACTTGACGTGTTGAACCCTCGATTTGCTACACTAAAGGCAAGAAAAAAATGCTGATCATACACGACATGTTAAAGCGCAGCTTTTTATGGACACGCGAAAGGAACATCCGGCGCTGCCGTGTACGCAGAAAACTCCGCCGGCGCAACCGCATGCCATACGCTAAAAAAGAAATACAGGCTGGAGAGGAGTTAGAAGTAAGGGGAGAAAGATTGGCTGAGTTTGTAGATGACGTAGCTATACTATCGCTTCTACCGACCCTAAGTGGGAACGGCGCATCGGACGGAGCGGAAACGAGTCTTTCTGGAAGCAGAGCGCGAGCGCAGCGCGCTATCTACGTGAAGCGCAGCTCAAGCGACAACGGCGGGTAGGTTGTAATGAATAAAAAAAAATGAATTATTTAATTGAAAAATCCATCAACCCAGCTGGGATTCGAACCCACAGCACTGCATCGTACATCGTACGTCGTGTATCGTACATCGTAATTTCCCCTGTTCCCATTTGAACCCGTTCCCATGTGAACCTTCTCGTTTGTTCCCTGCCGCTTCAACCCGGTACAAAACGCCCTTCCCGTTTCGTATTTTCCCATTTAGCCCCTTCCCGGAATAACGCACCCAGTTTCGACTCAGGTGACTCGAACCGAGGCGTGCGATTTTTAAAATCAAAGTTGCGTCCGACTGTATTTTAACCTCATGTTTTGAGTTACGTTCGACGTAACCGAAAGTCAGAAACTTGCGCCCGTCGTAACCTGAAAATTAAATTGAAGTTACGTCAAACATATTTCCCCGTAAAAAAACGTTACGGCTGGCGGAGCCAAAGTGTGAAGACGCCCTATGAACCTGCAACCTTTTTGCAATGGTCCGTTTTACGATACGCGGCGCCAATTAAAAAACAACACGTAGGTTGCTGCGTAACGTCCGACCCGGTACAGCACACCTTCCGTCTGCTTCTGCGTTGGTCGAGCGCGGTCTGGAACGTGTTACTCGCACGCGTACGCCGCGGCAGCGGTGATGGTGCCAGTCCGTACGGTTGCATAAACGAATGCACTTATATGCAACGCACACAAAAAAAGAAAGAGCGAGAATTAACAAAATAGAACCTTTCCGCGGTCGCAGTGCCAGTCTGTAGCGCCCGCAGCTCTTCTCAAGAATGAAGTTGGGGTTTTAACAAATGCAACTATTAATTTATTAGGGGTAGTACAGGTATACTGTTTTATTTGCAGGAAAAAGATATCGCGAAATATTATTACCAAATCTTAACTAACTACAGAAAAAACTTATTTTACGAAAGCGAGAAAGGGCCAAGCCATGGTGGTACGATCCATTTTAATGTGTATGTCGCTAACGGTCACTTTATATGCAAATGTCTGTAGAAGAATGGCCATTGAAGTCTAAAGCTGAAATTTTTCCTCGGAGGAAACGGTTCGCACATATTTTTCATCCAGGCGTTAAGAACACGTACCCCAAGCCGTTTTCTCTTGCGTGTACTTTTTACGGGTAATACATAAGCGGGCACGCAGTGCGTGGAAAAGCAAAACCACACATTTAGGTAGTTATCCGTCTGTAATAGCGTTTTAGCATATCGTTACGGTGTTTGCGTCACCGTTTACCGTGTTACCGGGAGCGGGAGTTTCCGTTTGCCGCTGAAAACGGCATGTATTAGGCAGTTTTAGCATATCGTTACCGTGTGTGCGTTACCGTTTTCCGTGTTACCGGAAGCCTCTGGCGACGGTGAAGCCTGTGCCGGCAAGTTACCGTTCGCGGTAACTCTCGCGCTGTGCAGCAACACGGTAAACGGTAACACAAACACGGTATCGATATGCTAAAACTGCCTATTGCAAAATAGAATTTGCCCACGCGCTAAATATTTAGGCAAGAAATAAGTAAAATATGTTGTAGTAACTACTCAGTAACTTAATTACACTACCTTGCCCAGCACAATTTTGGAGGCCTAAAAGCCCACTGAACACAAAACGTCTTATAGATGTCCACCATGGTCTTGCAAGGTCTTAGACATCTTGCACTATGCGAGTTAGCTATGAGACGTCTATTTTTTATGTGTCAAAGATGTCTTAAGAGAGATATCCACAGGACAATTGTGCAAGATCTCCGACGTCTTGAGCTCCGTGAGATGTTGATAAGTCATGTTTACTAAGATGACTAGAAGACGTACGAACCTCAATGTGTACAAGACGTTCCCAAGCAGCAGAAATTGCCAAGCCCAAGCACGGCAAATCATCAGTGGCGGCCCAATGTGTCCGAGCTTGGCAATACTTCGGCCGCCATTATTGGCTGGCGCTTGGGAAAGTTGACAAGCCAACAAATGGCCAAGCTCTGGAAGGCCAATATTGAACAAATCTTGGCAAAGTATGTTGCCATGATAATGTATATGGGTGCACCCCGTGAATTCTCATGCACATTTTTGGCTTTGTGGTCAGTCTTTATGACCAATGCCTATTTTATGGGATGCCTCGCTGCCCGATTTCTGCTTTATACATGCCATTTAACAGGAATTTATTTAACGTTACTCATTTATTTATTCCGCACTCGTTAAATAATTTCCTGTACAATGCATCTATAAAACAGAAATCGGACCGCGAGGCACAATAAACAAAATGCATCAATTTTGCGAAGCAATTACGGGACTTGCAAAACAATTCAGAAACAAATCACCAGGTCCCTCTGTGTAGTTTTTATTATGCACATCAAATTTACAACGGGAAACCTGGCTTAACAGTGGCAAGAATAGGAACACAAACACGAAAGCAAATAGAAACACGATAGTCGAGAAAAAAAGCGCAGCTCATGAAGCGCGAACCGATTATGCTTCGTAAGACAGCTGCGCCGCAGTGCCAGCCGCAGGATGGCACGAAGGCGACAGCTGTCTTTCAACAAGCCCACAGTAAGACAGCTACGCCGCAGCTGTCTTACTGGAACACAAACACAAACACAACACGAAACACAACACGAAACACAACACGAAACACAACACGAAACACAACACGAAACACAAACACAACACGAAACACAACACGAAACACAACACAAACACGAAAGCAAATAGAAACACGATAGTCGAGAAAAAAAGCGCAGCTCATGAAGCGCGAACCGATTATGCTTCGTAAGACAGCTACGCCGCAGTGCCAGCCGCAGGATGGCACGAAGGCGACAGCTGTCTTTCAACAAGCCCACAGTAAGACAGCTACGCCGCAGTGCCAGCCGCAGGATGGCACGAAGGCGACAGCTGTCTTTCAACAAGCCCACAGTAAGACAGCTACGCCGCAGTGCCAGCCGCAGGATGGCACGAAGGCGACAGCTGTCTTTCAACAAGCCCACAGTAAGACAGCTACGCCGCAGTGCCAGCCGCAGGATGGCACGAAGGCGACAGCTGTCTTTCAACAAGCCCACAGTAAGACAGCTACGCCGCAGTGCCAGCCGCAGGATGGCACGAAGGCGACAGCTGTCTTTCAACAAGCCCACAGTAAGACAGCTACGCCGCAGTGCCAGCCGCAGGATGGCACGAAGGCGACAGCTGTCTTTCAACAAGCCCACAGTAAGACAGCTACGCCGCAGTTGTAGTTGTAGTTGTAGTTGTAGTTGTAGTTGTTCCAGGAATGCCACCGTCCCCCGTCGGTCAACAGCTTCGTTGGCGACGAGGTCCTTCCGCAGCATCCCCAGGGCATGGCTCAGCAGCTCGACGACATGAATGTGAGGAGCACCATTCACCGGTCTTCGCTCTCCCGGTTGCAATCAAGACGTCTGGCGGAGCAGCAGCCGCATGTGGTGGCGCTCACACCTACCCCGCCCAGAGAACGAAGTGAGGACGGGTCCTACCACTTTTCAGACATCACGACGCCCACATCCTTGAACAAAGATAACGTGAGCCGTGCAATGGTGCCCTGCAACAACTCCAAGGTGCCGGTGAAAGACCACATTCCGCTTACCACGATGGGTAACATGAACTACCCCAGGAAGAGAATCTTGTGCCGACCAGAAGGCAAAAAGACGACCGATACCAACATCTTGGGAAACTCGTCCACAAACGTTTATGAAGAATCCATTGAGGATCAGGACATCGTTTCAGCTAAAAATGATGAGGCCGAAGCCAGCGGCGAGGTAGCATCAAACGCTGGAACGAAAGATGAAAAGCACGACGAACATAAGGATACACCTGCTACAGACAAGGATGCTTTTGCGACAATTACCGATACCGACAACAAAAATCTTGAAGGCAAGCACGTGGACAAAAGACGGACTTACGCATAAATGAAAACGAGAACCAAATGACCATGAGAGGGAGGAATACCTCCAAACAAACGGACAGCATTGACAGCAGAACACGCCGCTTAGAAACGCCGGAGAGGATCCTTCTGGAATATGCAGTGAAGAATTCCTCATCAATGGAAACAAGCTTTGCTCTAGCACTGGCCAGAAAGAAAGAGAACCGAACCACGAGACATAACCAACAGGAAGAGACCTGCAACGGACTCTTTAGCCTTTCGTGGGTCTGTCGAGACAGAGCCAGGGGCCCACGCAAACAGCTCGGTGGTTCACCTCTTTGCAGTGTGGCCGAGTGTAGAGACGTAAAACATCAAGCAAAAAGCTGAGACCTAGGTCACCGGCCAATCCACTACCAAACCGAGGAGGACAGCCGCCGAGTGGAAGTGAAGGAAGAAGCGGGGAATCCGTCCTGGGGAGAACAAACATGGCGTCTTGAGAATCGGACGTGGTGTTATATATATATACATACATACATACATACACATACATATATATATATATATATATATATATATATATATATATATATATATATATATATATATATATATATAATAGGATTCTACATTTCACACACTAGTTATTTCCCACCCCGCAGCCATCCGCGCTCAGCAAACATGCCTTGCGAGCGCCGGCTGCGTACGGGTCCGTTGTTTGCGGAGGCAGACAAAGGCAGGAGGCGGAGAGGGCAAAACACCATATGGCCGCATTTATTGCAAAGTGCAAATCAAATATACTGCATACAGACTACTCGTAGGCCATAACGGTAACACTGGGAGCGTGGCATTAAACAACACTAGAGATCGAGATGGTTTGAATCACCGATGGCATACCGGAGCAGCGGAGCGCTGCGCGTGCGAGCGCGGTTGCACTCTCCCAGCTCGCCCGAACACGTCCCATTGTGGCGCGTTTCCCAGGTCCGGACTGGCCGCCGAAACGTCCGCGCGCCACCGCATCCCCAAGACAAGAGAGCGTCCTCTCGTCATGCGACAACCCACCAGACCTCGCCATTTGGTGGCGCTAGTGCCGAGGAAGAACTGGTTCTCAGGTAAGGCAGAGGGGAAAAGGGTCAACGCCTCCACCCTGGCGACAACGAAGACTCCGGTCGCTGGCGCCCTCTCGTATGGTTCCCGTCGCGCGAGCGAGGCGCATTGTGCAACGCCAGCCGCGATGGGAAGCTAGCCAGAAAGGGGTTCGCGTGAAAGTCGCGATCCCCACATCCCTCCCTCCTGAATTTCTTGCGTACGCCGGCGAGAGCTGACTACAGGACTAGAGGCGACGGAAAGTTCGTTCGTCGATTAAATCGTTAGTCACTGCATAGCGTTCCCTACGCCGGCTTCCGCTTGTCCAATGCCACCGCTGGCAGTGTTCCAGCAGGCGCGGTCATCACCCGCTGATGTCTGCAGGCAGGTAGATCCGTGAAGAATCGCACCAGCCAGCCCAAGCAAGCGTTGCTAAGGTGGCGGTGCATCCGTGATGGCCCGTGGCCGCAAAGTAGAGACTGCCGACTCCCTCGGCCAGGCTGCACCACGCCACTTCAGCAGGCTCGCCAGCTGCAGACGACCCGTCGTCCGGCGCAGTAGTCAGCAGCATAAACACGCTCCATCATGTGGTCCAAGCCTGGGTGGCTCAGCTGTACAAAGAAACTCCCCGCACCTTCAGTGTAGGGCAGAAAAATAGCTCTCCGAACGCACCGCCTTTGTGGCGCGATGCTAATGACAACTGCCAGGTTGTCAGCATTGTCATCGCTCTGTTAATGTCAACAAAGCCTAATAAATTGTCCAAACCCTAAAATGTATACGGCGGGAAAAAACAGGACCGCGTAGCCCCGTAGGAAAAGGGCGCGTGCGCAGGTCGCTATTTATAAAGCCGGTCGTGCTCCGGCACACCGCGCACTCCGGCGCCGCTACAGCCATCTTATTGGCCGGCGAGTTCTATGCCGTGCGTGCAATTCTTTTACTTTTTTTATTAATGCGTGCTCGATTCGAAGACGTTTGTTGTACAATTTCGGCGTTGAGAGGCCGCGATATGGATTTACGCGAACTATAGTGTGAGAGCAGTCTGGAAAAACTAACCTGACCTGGGCAATGGTCGTGCTTGCGCGAGAAACGCGCAGCGCCCCGCGTCGTATGTTGCACCTGGGCGTCAATATTTGTGTAAAGCACAAAGCTACATAACAAGATGCCAGCCGGCGCCCGCGCGACTGCACAAAGGCAATCGTAGGTAAAAACTGTCGGCAGCTTATTTTAAGCAATGCACGTACATACCGCGGTTTGCTTGTGCATGTTTACGCCATTTGTTTAGATACTCTTATTTATCATCGCTAGGTAGCTACTCCAGGATACTGATTATTAAAACCAAACAAGCCGCGTATCTCGTTAGGGGCGAACGGATCTGATAGTACGGTGAAGCTAGAATGTCTAGTTCATATCGTAGCATCGCCCCCGCTCCCCCGTCGACCTAACGCTTGTCATATTCGACCCGCAGCCGTAGGACACCGCGGGACGCTGCCGCTTCCCACCATTTATTTAGCCTACGCAGGAATTTAGATCAATGGTCATAATATAGTTTTACACCTACAATTTCATTACCCAACAGCGCTTGCGCAAGATTATTCAGCTTACATTTGAAGTGACCCCAGTTTGCGAACTGTAGTGAAGCAATATTCAGTCAACTGGGGCGGGTGGATCGCCATATCCCCCCTTAACAACAAGTACCCATCTTCCAGCCTCTCCCTCACACAAACCCCTAACAACTCCACAATTCCGTAAATATTTTAAAATGACTGCAAACCAAGCAGCCTCATCAAGAAATGAGCATGACTAAGCCCTAGGAATACCCATGCACGCTCCAAACGAAAAATATGACGCGTTGGGTGCGCGCAACACTTTCGAGGAACAAATCAAGGTGCAAGCCGTGCAACACACTGCGCACCTGGATCACCTCACCAAGATAACCGCGAGCAGACACCTATTAGACAGCCTCCGCATTTTACATGAGAAGACCGCCTTCGACAAGATCTCCACCCCTGCGGAGAGAGCTGCGAGTCCAGGAACTCGAGGAAATCTGCACGTTGTTTGTATTGACACAGCCACGTGGAGCTATGGTTTCAGCCGCCACCGACTGCTCGAGCAAAGTTCTTGACCCCTGCTCCACCCAAACCAAACACCCGAAGGAGGACGAAGAACTGGCCTTTGCCCTAGCCCGTTCTGGTTCTGGTCCATATTTTCATGTTCGCGTTCCATTTGATGCCGACAGTACATCCCAGCATGTAGTGCAACTAGAAATGATCACTTCTTTCGCACTGTGAAGCTGAATGTGTAAACCATGCGATAAGGGAAGCAGATCTTGCATTTCAGTAGTTGTTTAATTAGCATTTTTAATTCGTTAGCAGTAGTAGTTCAAACCTAGAAGTTAGAATTGGTGTAAACTTGTATGTGATTGCAAAACAAAAAACTGCTTCCCATGTTTCATTCTCCACAACTTCTGGTATCTATTCATGTCTTGCTGGCAATCTTGAATAGTTTTTTTTCTACTGTTCTCATAAACAACCAACGAATTCTTTTAAATGAACACAGAAACTAGTTGCCTCACATCAAAACTAATTAGATATTTGAAATCAGCTAAAAAAACTGAACAAGCCTATGAAGTTGTCAGAAATGGTTGGAAAGCAAAAAAAAAAGATGTTTCTGGAACCAGTGCTTCCTTAAATGGAAAGCCTACAAAACGGCCCTTCGACTTCCCACCTTTACACCCTCACAAGAACTCTTGGGCACCCACAACACAAACTCACTCAAGTTGACCTTCAACTTGCCACCTAGCATAATCAGAAGTTCCAAGCAGGAAAATTGACCCAGAATGCAATACTGCACCGGCTAAGGAAATGATTACACACTTGGTGAAGGGGCGTGTTGGCTATTGAAATGAACTTTACATGAAGTTTTATTCACCACGCATAAAATTAAAGGTAGAAACTAGTAGACACACTATGCAGAAACTAGCAGACACCCGAGACAAACTATGTCACTGCGATCGCTAATCAGCTATAGTGTCAGCTCTCAGATTTTTTTAAATTAAAATTCGGGATTGGATGGGAATAATACACACGACTAAAATGCGATCCCAGTACGCATCCCCGTCGCCAGTGTGTTTTATGGTTCCAGGTGAAGGTGGGCCTTGTGAATGCGTTGTGGCTTTCTACTTAGAAAGCCGACTCGGTAGCCGACCTGCAAACCTAGCAGCTACTGTAACTGCTGAAACGTTTATGTACGTATTGAAAACCTTTCAACACAAGTATTTGTACAATGTTAAATTGTATATGTATTTCTAAACATTTTCAAAATTCGCAGATCTAAAAATTTCGATTTAAAACGTTCTAGGGCGTTATCAGCAAGACCGTTTCTCGTCAAGGTGCTTTAAGTGATGCCCTTTCATTTGGGATAGAGAATATATACTCGACAATAATCGGTTGTCTGTCTCTTTAAGACGCCTCACTTTAATGCACCATGAGTTGCACTTGTAAGAAGGCGCGTGCTAAATGTAATTGGGAAACGTATTGTGGCGCGGAAACTATCAAGGCCGCGCCATAATTGAGGACGCATGCACCTATTGCTTCTGTAATTCAGGTATGAATGAGCACAGCAAAAGTTACATAAACTACGCAGCGATTCGTGCTGGCACGCATACGAACAAATCAGGAGCAAGGATAATCAAACGGCCCATATTCAAAGCTTTCATAGCTTGAGACTTGTCATATGGAACTACTCTATTCAGTAGTTGCTTGTAATCGGTCGGCCTGAATTTGTAGTTGGGATAACATACTCTGCACGCGAAACAATACTATCACAGCCGTGATATACTATTATAGTTACAAAAACATCACTGTAGAAAGGACCAATTAATAAATGTAGGTACCACCTCCAGGGAGGCCAGGAGCCGTTGCGCATTACTGGCTCTATGGAGTGGAATCACGGGCATGGAGTGGAATACAACACATACTGCAGGCATTTTTTACAGCAAAGCTGTATACCTCTACCCCCCCCCCCCCCCAACGGTTGGTTTCATCGACGTGAGCAAAAACGATCCCTGTGGGCAAAAAATGCCCGCCAATCAACCCTATGAAGGTGGTTTGAAAACGAAGCTGTAAACGACACCCACAGTGATTACCCATGCAACGTCACTTGAATTCACACACGTGACTCTACAAAAGATGAAACCAGAGACAAGTGAAATGCACTTAACCATACCCTTTCTTGCATGTTCTTTGTTAAGGTTAAATGAATGCAGGATTTATGAACGGTGGTTGGTTGAGTTGTATCGGTGTAGCAGATGAGTGGACACTTTTTTTGCAAAATGAAGGAAACTCAAACACGTGTTAGACGATCTCACTTCTGTTTCCGTCGCTTCCGACAGAGGCGACGGGATCGGTGGCAGAGACGAAAGAAGTGCGATGCCATGCGTTGTGGTGAGATTCCTTTTATATTTATATAACCGCATCCTAGCGCATGCACAAGGAGCGCACACGGCCGCCACACGTGCAGTGAACGGAGCGCACAGCGGCGCGAAAGGTAGCGTGACGCTATCACATGGCATTCAGCGAGAACGCAGGGGGTAAACCCGCAGATGTGCTCGGTGAGTGCACCGTCTGTCTCCCGCGTGGGCTCTCTCCGTGTGATACCTAGCCCTTCGGTGAGCAACATTAGGTTGGGTTTTGTTACCGACGTCTCCATCATGACTGCAGATAACAAAAGTTCTGCTCTTAGATGTACTGCTTATATCTAGAAAAGTCAAAAATCCTCGACTACCAAGCAAATTGCGTTAGTGCTCACATGAAGTCAAACAAGCCGATATCAGTGGGCATGGAAGTGCAGCGACGATGCGCATCTACAGCAACCCTTTCGCTTTTGTTGTGCAGATTTTGACCTTCCTTGCCTCGTGGAAAATTCTTCCGCTCCCGGCTAAGACACTGCAGCCAGAGGACTCTGCTGCAGCCAACTGCGCAACTCGGCGGCCAAGGCTTCCAGGCGTTGCATTCTGCAGTAAACACTCCGGACTGCCAAGCGCAGCAACCGTTTTTGTGGAACGACTCCCCGGCCCTCTGCGCACCGCCGTCATCCAAAGTAACCGACGCATCACCGCAGCTCTACTTAAACAGCTGGGACCCGAGGATCGCCTTCAGTGGGCATGGAAGTGCAGCAACAATGCGAGTCTACAGCAACCCTTTCGCTTTTCTTGTGCGGGTGGGTTCTGCTCCTTCCCTTTATAGCAAAAGATCAAACAATGTTTGCTTGCTGCTGCTTCCATGCCCTTGTGTAATGATTGCTGTGACAAGCGAATGTGTTCATGTTGTAAAACTGCTGATCATGTCTGGCGATATTGAATCAAACCCCGGCCCCCCAAAGGATGTTCCTGACAAACACTACAACGAGCTGCTTTCTCTTATTAAGTCATTGCATAACAAGATATATGTAAAGCACGATGAACTGATGGAGTCTATTAATGAAGTGAAAGAGGCGCAATCATCCCTTGAGCAACAGATTACGAATCTCGATAATAGGCTTTCGGAAGTTGAAAAACATGTCAGCTGCCCCGAAGGGCTGCCCACGCAAAATTATCAACCACAAGTAATGGCGCTGAACCAACGGCTAGATGACTTTGAAGATCGTTCACGAAGGGAGAATTTAATATTTAATTGCCTTGCAGACAGCTCTTCCGAGACGTGGGCACAACCACAAGAAAAGGTTTGTGCAGTTATGAATTCCGTATTGAACTTAAACTTCACTACTAGCGACGACCGAATATCTCGCGCCCACAGGTTAGGCAAGTTCATTCCTGGTAAAAGTCGGCCAATTATTGTAAAGTTCTCCTCATCCAAATGAAGAAACAGCATCTTGAATTCCAAAAAAAAGCTGAAAGAGTCTGACGTGGTCGTGAACGAAGATTTTTGCAGGGCAACGAGGAGCATGAGAAAAAAGTTGTACGAGTACGGAAAGGATAGCGGCCAGCAGTTTACCATTCGCTATAACAAGCTTTACCTGAACAAAAAAATCGCGCCAATCCACCCCATGAATGTGGTTGGAAAGCAAAGCTGTAAACGGCACCCATAACGATTACCCATGCGATGTCACTTAAATTCACTCATCGCTCGACAAATAGCAAAACCAGAGAGAAGTGAAATGCACTTAACCACACCATTTATTACTTCAAAGAGATAATCTTGTTAAGGTTAAATCAATGCATGAAGCATGAACGGTGTTTGGTTGAGTTGTATTGGTGTAGCACAAGAGTGGAAACTTTTTTATAAAATAAAGTAAGCGCCAACCCGGTGTTAGACGATCTGTCTTCTCCGTCTCTGCGCCGCGGACGGAGGCGACGAGATTTGCGGAAGATAAGGAGGAGGAGGAATAAATACTTCTGTTCAGATTTCTGAACGGCCCAGAGTGCAGCCCTGGGGAGTGATTCCTTCTTCTGTGGGGCCCATATGCAGTCCGCGCGGCCTGTGTTCTGTCCATCCGCTGAAGCTGGGTAGGTAGAGAGGGCCTGGAGAGCAGCATCTTCCATTGCTCTTGTTGGGTAGTTGATGGAAACAGAGGAGGGTGCTCAGGGCTAAAGTTGCATACCCCGATTACGGGGCGGAGTGTTCCTACTTCTGAGCAAAATTTACATTCAGCGTCGTAGCGATTCGGATACATTAAGTGAAGACGCGTAGGCTGTGGAAAGGAGCCCGGATTGTATGAGCCGTAGGGTAGTTTGTTGCTCTCTGGAAAGGTCAAGGTAAGCCGAAGGTACGGTCTGTCTCAGAAGGCGATAAGTCTGGGTAATCTCCCTGAACGTGACAAGCGGGTAACTGTCCTCGTGCAGCTCCATAGCACGGGAGGTAAAAGCGCAGGCTTGTTGGGTGGGCGTATTTGTTGCCCTCCATTGAAGCGTGAGGGGTTGTCCAGATGAGCAGAATGGAACCATTTGGGGAGTGATTTTTTAGCACGCGCAGTGCAGGTCAGGGCACCCAACCCTACTGGTAATTCCAGTAGGCTTGCTGGGAATCGATTACTACCCTCCGAACCCCTGGTTAAGCGAGAGCCGAGGTGATGGCTGCCTCTTCTGCTGCCGTCATTTCTTGGGTCCTAAGCGAGGTACACGCAAGGAGGTTGGTTCTGGAGGTAGCCACGATAATGGCGTATTGCTGCCCTCGATGTTTGGAGGTGTCTGTGTAGATAACTGCATGATCCCCACCGATGGTGGTGTTTAGCGCTTGAGCCCGTGCTTTTCGGTGACCCTCGTCATGTGAGGGGTTCATATTTCTAAGCAAAGGGAGCATCTTTAGTTTTAGTCGCCAAGAGTCTGGGAGTACGTCAAGCGGAGTGACATTCTGGGCTGCCCAGCCAATCTGGTGAAGCATGCAGTTAACCATCACAGTTCTGAGTCGGACCTTCTGGTTAGAAAGATGGCCTTCTATCAGCTCTTCAACCGCGTTGTGGAGCCACGTGCTAAGCAGCCTCTGTGTGGACGTACTCATGAGAAGACCAATGGCCTGCTCGACCGCCTTTCTAATCATTATATAAAGCATCTCTATGTCTTCCTTGTCGAGAAGAAGACAGGGGGTTGACGTAAGTAACTCTCTAGAGGACAAAAGCTTCGATTAATTGAAAGGTACCAGATTCTTTTAGGCCTCGCTTCTTGGTGGCAACTCGCCTGATCATGTGTATGCTTTGAGTAATGCTGTTTTTGAGGCGCTGCAAGGAGACGTCACTCTTGGTGTTAACCTCGAAATACAGGCCCGGGATCTTGATGCTGGGGTTTGGAGTGATGGCCTGGCCATCAAGGAGTATTTGAATGTATTCCTTGATTTGGCGTGAGGGCGGACGACAAGGAGCTGTGATTGTTTACTTGAACACTGGAAGCCACAGGCTTTAGCACATTGGCGTACTAGAAGTGAGATGCCATGCATTGGTGTGAGCTTACTTTAATTTTTGTAACTCTTAGCACATGAGCAAGGTGCGCACAGGGCTGCTAGACGGGCGTGAGTGGTCGCGTGACGCTTTCACGTGGCGTTCAGCGAGAACGCAGGGGGTAAACCCGTAGACAGAGTCCTTCAATGCTTTGAAGGACTCTGCCTTAGATGTGCTTGGTGAGTACACCACCTGTCTTCCCAGTCTCCGCGTGGGCTCGTAGCTAAGTCGGTAAGACAACGGGCTCTTGCTTTGTTAGTCTATTAGTTCCAGGTTCGACTCCCGGTGGTGCCAGGAAATTCTTTTATTTGTTCGCTGGAGTTTTCTGGTGACACCAACGGTCGCGAAAGAACCCTTGGGGGGTAGAGGTAAAAAGCTTTGCTTTAAAAGTGCTATGTCTACTCTCCTGCTACCGATAGCATATGCGAACTGGAAACGAACAAGCCAAGGCAGATCGATGATACGTCCGGGGGTTCAGATACCGTGTCATCCTAACATCTGACCCGCGCCCAAAAAATAACGACAAGAACCTGTCAGTCTTATTTTCAAATGTGCGCAGCGTCACTAACAAGCGCGATGCCTTGTTTTCCCTTTTTGATGACTGCGCTGCAGACATAGTAGGCAAACTCGGAATTGTTTTGTTGCGATAAAAATTACTTTGTATGCCGAGCTGATCGTTGTAATCAACCTGGTGGCGGTGTATTGAAAGCTGCAGCCGATTGTCTCACTTCCAGTATGGTGATAACAAATTCAGTCTTAGAAATTATCTGTGTTTCGATACACTTAAATAATCAAAACGCCCTGTTTTGCGCCTGTTATCGTCCGCCCAATGCTACATCTGACTTTTGTGACAAAATACATGACGTTCTTAACAACCTGGTCTTGAAATTTCCACATGCGCCGTTGTTCTTGCTCGGGGACTTTAACTTCCCCAAAATAAACTGGTCAGTGCCCTGCTCTGCTTACAGTAATCTATCAGGAGATAGTACTACATTTTTTAACATGCGTCTCGACTTTAATTTGACTCAGCTAGTTGACAAACCAACCAGAGTGGGTCCGACGTCCGCCAACATACTAGATCTGGTCCTGAGAAATGTTCCAGATCTTGTGCGACTCCTAATTTGCCTTCCCGGTTTAAGCGCTCATTGTTTCATTCACTTTACCTTAGAAGCTGAGGCTTCGCGCCCGCTAACACACAGCAAAGCAATAAGAAATTACGCCAAAGGAGACTTGATTTGATTGATTGTGGGGTTTAACGCGCCGACCCGACGCAGGCGATGAGGTGCGCGGTAGTGGAGGGCTCCGGATTAATTTTGACCACCTGGGGATCTTTCAGGTGCGACGAAATCTCGTACACACGGGCGTTTTTGCTTTTCGCCACCATCAGAAAAGCGGCCGCCGCGGCCGGGAATCGAACCCGCGACCTCGTGCTCAGCAGCGCAACGCCTTAGCCACTGAGCCACCGCGGCGGGTCGCCAAAGGAGACTACGCTTCAATTAATACAGAACTCGAATGTTTTATCGATGCCTACATGGTAGGCTTTTTTGATCGCACGGTTGAACACAGTTGGCACTTGTTTAAAGAAAAAGTTACATTTTTGACTAACAAATATATTCATTTAGTTATTATTTCTGGCAAGCAACGCTCACCTTGGTTCACATCTGATCTAAAACGACTGCAAAGCCTAAAGAAACGCTCATTTCGTGTAGCCAAACGCAAAAATGAGACATCCCGCTGGTTTGCTTACAAAAATATTTCCGACGCTTATCGTGCAGCCATAAAAAAAGCAAAGGACGTCTTTTTTACAAACACTCTCCCCTCGCTTCTCCAAAGTAACCCAAAAATGTTTTGGGAGACAATTAGACCTAATAAAAAAGAACTTATATCTCTTAGATATGCTGACAACCAGGTCATGCGCAGTGACGAATGTTGTCGCGTTCTGAATCAAGTATTCGCCAAGTCGTTTTCGAATTGTCCTGCGGATGTTGTGCCGCAATTATGCGATTACAACTTTTTTTCCAATGGATCCTATTGTAGTAGATCCTGTTGGAATTATGAAGCTGATTCATGACCTTAAACTTTCCAGTTGTGGCGTAGACGAAATTAATCCCAAGCTCTTAAAAAACACCGAAGTTTATTCGTCACTAATCCTGCCACACATCTTTTTTCAATCCCTTCAGTGATGTGCTGTGCCAATTGATTGGAAGGTGGGAAAGGTCGTCCCTGTTTTCAAATCCGGTATCCAAAGCTCTCCTTCAAATTACCGGCCAATAGGCAGTTTTAGCATATCGTTACCGTGTTTACGTTACTGTTTACCGTGTTTGCGGGAGAAGACTGCGCAGCGCGAGAGTTGCCGCGAACGGCAACTTACCGGCACAGGCTTCACCGTCGTCAGCGCTTCCGGCAACACGGTAAACGGTAACGCAAACACGGTAACGATATGCTAAAACTGCCTAATATCGTTAACGTCTATTTCCTGTAAACTTTTAGAGCACGTCATTTATTCTAACCTTCTATCATTCCTGGAATCCAACTCCTTTTTCAGCCCATTTCAACATGGCTTTCGGAAAAATTACTCATGCGAAACTCAGCTTCTAACATTCACATACGACGTTGCATCAGCTCTGGATCGCGGTTCATCTGTAGACTGCATCTTTGTAGATTTTCAAAAAGCGTTTGGCAAAGTGTCTCATCAATTATTACTTCTTAAGCTCAGTACCCTAAACATTGACCCTAATGTGGTTAAGTGGATAGAATGCTTTTTGACCAATCGCACCTAATTCGTGACTGTTAACGAATGCACTTCTCTCCCTAATGATGTTAAATCCGGTGTACCACAGGGTTCGGAGTTAGGTCCTCTGCTATTTTTAATATTTATTAACGACCTTCCTAATGGTATAAATTCCTCCATAAAATTATTCGCTGATGATTGCGTAATTTCGCGAAATTTGTGACCGAACGGACAACTTTAATTTACACGCCGACCTCGACACTGTCTCTAAATGGTGCAGCAAATGGCACATGATACTTAACACAAACAAATGCAAAAGCATGACCATTACGCGCAAACGTTATCCCCAGCAGCCCTTTAATTACAAAATTACCGGAGCCACTCTCGAATACGTTACATCCTACAAGTATCTTGGTGTTCATATCAGCAATGACTTAACATGGCACACAGACATTAATTATGTCTGCAGCAGCGCAAACCGTTCCTTAGGATATATTCGCCGTAATTTCTCTCATGATCCATCCCCCCTCAGGTTAACACTTTATCGGACACTAATTCGCCTTAAACTAGAGTATGCCTCGGCAATCTGGGACCCTGCACAACAAAACCTAATTTCTCTTCTGGAATCTACAAAACCGCTCAGCTCGATTTATACTTTCCGACTACTCCCGTACCTCCAGTGTTTCACTAATGAAAAATAACCTGGTTCTACCAAGCTTGCACCATCGCAGAAAAATTTCACGACTCTCTCTGGTTCACAAAATCTATTTCCATAACCCATCAAAAAGACGCGACCTTTTCTCACGGCCCACGTACATATCATCCCGCATCGACCATCCGTTCAAGGCAACAACGTTCCATCTGGCCGCACCAACGCATTCTCAGATTCATTTCTCCCCAAAATGTCTGAGGAATGGAACCACCTTCCCCACCACATTGTGTCCATTGAAGATCCGGCATCATTCAAGAATGCACTTTCTGTACATGTAATGCAGTAACCTGGTTTCCGGAAATATGCTTGTGTTTACATACTGCCTGTACTTCTACACTGTTACCTGTTTTCATGCACTGTACCCACCCCCTCTGTAACGCCGTAAAGGCCCTGAGGGTACTCTAATAATAATAATAATAAAACCGTGCTCTCACCAAATCCGACGCCAAGACCAACGCCGACGTATACGCTCCCTTCCGTCGCCACCGCTGCCACCAGCTGCCTGGACGACCGCCGGCTTGCCCAAGAAGGGAGGCGACGCACGTAGTTCCAGCAATACAATGCCCGTCGTTCCTTCAGCGACGCCTATTTTGTGCGCTACCTAGCCAATCAGAGGGTGGCAAAATAAAAAAAACGAACTAAGCGATTACAACAGCCCGAAGACGGGACACGAGAAAGGAGGAGACAAACATGTGCACTGACTATCAACCACATCTTTTTTATTGCATTAGGGCGCAACCTTTGTACGAAAGAGTCAAATCTACGCAACAATAAATAACAAATAGAAGAAGGCGACGGTGCTGTACGAATTCTTAAAGCACACAATGATGGTAGGAAACCCGTATCAATTCGAAAGATATGCGATCCCTTTTCCGTTCACGCGAGACACTGGGCATACGAATACACTCGTCGCAGCATTGTGCGATACAGAAAGCCTCGTGGGTCACGCGTGCCCTTTCTTCTTTTTTTCCAATGCACAGCAAGCTGACTGCTAGCATGACCCTTTGAGAAAGTTCTCGTAGTCACGCAGGCGATCGTCAATGCAACGTCCTGACAAGACAGCGGGATTTTGTAAACAATTCTGTGCCTGCATTCCACAACCGAGCATATTTCTTTTCGCAAGACTTTTCTGCGTTATGCACTGCGTTCCAAAAAAGTGCGGGCCAATTCACCCTGTGGAGGGCGTTTCGAAAGCGACGCTTTATACACCACCTACCACGGGTGCCTACGGCCCGGTTGCGTTATTCACACGTTACACTGTACCTGTAACACGTTATTTATTCAGCACAATGTTCAGCACAATGTTCAGAACGGACTGATGACCGGTGTGATACGCACTCAGACTTTGCGTTTTCAGCGCAGTTATATTATTCGTGAAAGTTAACTCAAAGCACATTCCACGTATGGTAGTCGGTTGTTTGGTATCGGTATTGCACACGAGTCCAAACTTTTCGAGGTCTACCTGGACAAACCACTGGTGCACACGGCCGCCACACGTGCCGTGGACGGAGCGCACAGAGGCGCGAGAGGTCGCGTGACGCTATCACGTGGCATTCAGCGAGAACGCAGGGGGTAAACCCACAGCTGTGCTCGGTGAATACACCGTCTGTCTCCCCTGTATCTGCGTGTGCTCGTAGCTCAATTGGTAAGACAACGGGCTCTCGCTCCGTTTCTCTATTCGGTATATGCACGAACAGGAAGCTGTCGGTTTTCAGAAGGTACCTTATGCAGGAAACACTAGAGTAGGTGGTGATAGAAAATTCCTCATACGTCTCCTTCGTGAGGAACTCGCTTGGATCGCCGCAACTTGTTTTAACATCTTCCAAATACATAGGCATGGTAACCTCCAGCCACTCAAGCCTGTCATAGTCAGCATCGCCGTAGTGCCGGACATCGGGGAACTTTTGGCGCAGGTGCCGGGTTGTATTGCTCATGTCCAGAAGTATGAACTCCTGATAGAAGTTCCTCATGAATGTGATGGTGTGGCCTGCAGTTGCGAACAATGGGCTGCATGTGTGCCTGGCTTGTTCTTTTAGGTGTTATAAGGCAGCGGTCACAGCCGGAGGCAGAACTTGAATGGTCCTTCTCACGTTCATCTTTTCGATATTATTCGTATGGACGGGCTTTCGGTGTAGATAACGGACCGGTTTCACCGTCAGGTTCTCTTGCAGGTCATACACATACTTTAGGTAAGATACCTAAATTTTCCCCTTAGGTCCTACGTCATGAGCGTGCGTTCTTCATTCTTCAGCACATCGCAGGAGTCGAAACTTAGGAGTACAGGTTTGTTACAGTCGCACGGTGGTTCTACTTCAAACGCCAGAGTGCCCTGGTCCAGCATCTTCATTTTGACTCGGTGGTGGTCGGTGACAAGTTGCACTATGCGGCAACCACAGGTTTTTTTCCTTTTTTCATCACAAACAGTACTAGCTCGGGAAGCTGACTACCCGTTGGACGTTTAGTGAAGAAGTAGCCTACTGGGATTGCGTACGACGAACACAATCCACTTAAAACGAAGCAGAGGAGGGAGTGGGCTAAAACAACATCGTTGCTGCTAATCCAACATCCGCTTGCCTAACAAAGCATGCAGTCCCGCTGCTTGTTTTACTGAAGCTTTCCCCTAAAGGCCAACTGCACTCAAATTTTCGACGGCGTAAAAATAAGGCCATCCAACAGGGCCAATAAAAAGAGTGCGACATGCAAATATACTGCGTTTCAAGCGTGAATGCGCGCGACGCAAACAGCTCGTGAAAATTGGTGTTTTGGGAACCTAAACTGAAAAACGCGGCCATTACCGGCGGCCGGGCGTCACATAGGTGATGGAACGGAAGCATGCGCATCAGAATCAGAGGCCGCTCACAGCAGCCTCCAAATGCGCGTGATAACGCCGCGTGTCCCATTGTTATTTCCACAGAAGAAGTCCCACTAACGTCTGCCCAAGCTAATGAAGTTAGGCGCAATTCCAACACCACGTTGCTATCGATCAGGATGAAGAAGACCGTCCGACAGTTATTTTTGCATCAGAAAAAGTTGCAGTGACATGTTGGACGCGATAGAGTTACTTTGACGCCGAATGAGCGTTTTAGAAGGGAGTTGCTGCGTTTACAATTTCTGCTTTCCAGTTACCGAAGGTTAGCCAAGATGGTTTTAAATTGCCCTGACACACAAATAACAGACGCCATCTACGCTTGTGTGGCTGAACATGTGGGAGTGAAGGTTGCGGCTGCTTGATCTTGGTCAGTTTCAGCGACAAGGCGACACTATCTGTCGTACAAAGCGCTTATTACCTCATGCCGTGGCTCGTCTAAGCATTTTGGTTTTGGTTTTTACTCTACGCTACCTCGAGCAGTATTCGCGGGGTGACCAGTTTTGCCCTTGCGCGCTAGAGGTCAAACCACACCCCCTTCCGTAAGCGACCGGCAGCGTATTCCCAAACCATATCCCGTAAGGGACCAGGCCGACCCCCCCCCCCCCCCCCTAAATAGCGCCCCAGCATCGTGATGTCACCGACGTCACTTCCACTGAAGCTGTAGCCAAAATGGCGGCGCCCATTTGAAAGCAGTCCTGCTGTGGCGTCTCAGGCTCTCAGGCATTGCGCTTGCTTTGGATCCCAGGATGCGTGCTTTGACAAACTACGCGCACCGCTACGTATTGCTCAAGTCGTCGCTACGCCTTTGCGAAAGTTCGCTGCACGTTTGCTTTTGTCGTGAGGGGAGCGCAGCGCTGGCGCAGTTAGAATCTCGGTGATTTGCACGTAGGAGGCATTTGCACGCAATCTTTTGGCTGATACCTTCAGTGCTAGGTGCATCTACTCCAAATCATTACGTCCCCAAAGCACTGGAATCGCGAAACAGTAGCCTATAATCGATATCGGCGCTCTGCATGTAGGTAGGGGGTAAGTGATTGCTATCACATGTACTCGCTCGCACGCGTACGGAGTGAATTGGCGTAAAGCTTGCTGACTTACCGCACAATTATTCTTCCAAAATCTCCGCCTGCGCGTCGCTTAGGCCTGGGCGGTGCTCTATAAAATAATTTTGCCCTATTTTGAGCATGTTAGATTCGTTTTGCAATAGTGGCCAATAGGCAAGCTCTGAAATCGTTCGACACGTATGCATATTGCGTAAGAATTCTGGCCTGGTGCAGAGGTAGTGCAGAGTGCTTCCCCTTCTCTGCACACACGCCCACACAAACATTTTGCAAAGTATATTTCACCCTACGCGCTGCGCTGCAACGGCGTACCCGTACGAAAGCAGTCGCTGTTCGTTTTAATCGAGACAAGCTGCTTTCTCAAGCTGGTCCACTTTCAGGCGGGAAAACTCTTTATTCCTTAAAACAAACTGAACGTCTATATGTACCCTTGTTTCATCTTCAAATAGGCAGCGTTGGTATAATGTTGACACATTTTATAGCAAAGTTTTTTTAAAGCAAAGCTTTTCACCTCTACCCCCAAAGGGTTCTTTCGCGACCGTTGGTGTCACCAGAAAACTCCAGCTAACAAATAAAAGAATTCACTGGCAACGCCGGGAATCGAACCTGGAACTAATAGACTAACAAAGCGAGAGCCCGTTGTCTTACCGATTTAGCTACGAGCCCACACGAAGACTGGGAAGACAGGCGGTGTACTAACCAAGCACATCTACGGGTTTACCCCCTGCGTTCTCGCTGAATGCCACGTGAAAGCGTCACGCGACCAGTCACGCCCATCTAGCGGCCCTGTGCGCACCTTACGCATGTGCTAAGAATTACAAAAATTAAAGGAAGCTCACACCAATGCATGACATCTCACTTCTACTACCCCAATGTGCCAAAGCCTGTGGCATCCAGTGTTCACGTAAACAATCACAGCTCCTTGTCATCCGCCCTCACGCCAAACCAAGGAATACACTCAAATAATCCTTGATGGCCAGGCCATCACTCCAAGCCCCAGCATCAAGATCCTAGCTGGGCCTACATCTCCAGGCTAACATCAGGAGTGACGTCTCCTTGCAGCGCCTCAAAAACAGCATTAATCAAATCATACACATGATCAGGCGAGTTGCCACCAAGAAGCGAGGCCTAAAGGAATCCGGTACCTTTCGATTAATTGAAGCTTTTGTCCTCTCGAGAGTTACTTACGTCAACCCCCTGTCTTCTTCTAGACAAGGAAGACATAGAGACGCTTTATATAATGATTAGAAAGGCGGTCGAGCAGGCCATTGGTCTTCTTATAAGTGCGTCCACACAGAGGCTGCTTAGCACGGGGCTCCACAACACCGTGGAAGAGCTGATATAAGGCCATCTTTCTAACCATAAGGTCCGACTCAGAACTGCGATGGGTAACCGCATGCTTCACCAGATTGGCTGGGCAACCCAGAATGTCACTCCGCTTGACGTACTCCCAGACTCTTGGCAAGTAAAACTAAAGATGCTCCCTTTGCTTAGAAATATGAACCCCTCACATGACGAGGGTCACCGAAAAGCACGGGCTCAAGCGCTAAACACCACCCTCGATGGGAATCATACAGTTATCTACACAGACGCCTCCAAACATCGAGGGCAGCGATACGCCATTATCGTGGCTACCTTCAGAACCAACCTCCTTGCGTGTACCTCTCTTAGGACCCAAGAAATGACGCCAGCAGAAGAGGCAGCCATCACCCTGGCTCTCGCTCAACCAGGGGTTCGGAGGGTAGTCATTGATTCCCAGCAAACCTACTGGAATTACCAGTAGGGTTGGGTGTCCTGACCTGCACTGCGCGTGCTAAAAAACCACTCCCCAAACGGTTTCATTCAGCTCATCTGGACACCCCCCTCACACTTCAATGGAGGACAACAAATACGCCCACCCAACAAGCCTGTGCTTTTACCTCCCATGCTATGGAGCTGCACGAGGTCAGTCACCCGCTTGTCAGGTTCAGGGAGATAACCCAGCATTATCGCATTCTGAGACAGACCGTACCTTCGCCTTACCCTGACCTTTCCAGAGAACAACAAACTACCCTACGGCTTATACAATCCGGGCTCCTTCCCACAGCCAACGCGTCTTCACTTAACGCATCCGAATCGCTACGACGCTGAATGTAAATTTTGCTCAGAAGTAGGAACACTCCGCCCCGTAATCGGGGTGTGCAGCTTTAGCCTTGAGCACCCTCCTCTCTTTCCGTCAACTACCCAACCAGAGCAATGGCAGATGCTGCTCTCCAGGCCCTCTTTACCTACCCAGCTTCAGTGGGTGGACAGAACACAGGCGCGCGGACTGCATATGGGCCCCACGGAAGAAGGAATCACTCCCCAGGGCTGCACTCTGGGCCGTTCAGAAATCTGAACAGAAGTATTTCTTCCCCCTCCTCCTTCTCTGCCGCAAATCTCGTCGCCTCCGTCCGCGGCGCAGAGACGGAGAAGACAGATCGTCTAACACCGGGTTGGAGCTTACTTTAATTTTATAAAAAAAGTTTCCACTCTTGTGCTACACCAATACAACTCAACCAAACACCGTTCATGCTTCATGCATTGATTTAACCTTAACAAGAATGTCTCTTTGAAGTAATAAGTGGTGTGGTTAAGTGCATTTCACTTCTCTCTGGTTTTGCTATTTGTAGAGCGATGTAAGTGAATTTAAGTGACGTCGCATGGGTAATCGTTATGGGTGCCGTTTACAGCTTTGCTTTCCAACCACATTCACGGGTTGGATTGGCGCGATTTTTTATCATGTTATCACAGGATTCTCTGTGATGACCTCACAAATAAAAACTTTTGCATAGAACAACTTCAACTGTTGTTTTGTTCTTCGGACACCTGACAACTATTCCAATTCATCTTCGCAGCGCACAAATGACAGGACAAAGAGGAGGAAAACACTGGACAAGCGCTGAAGATGTATCCTGCCTTTCCTCCCCTTTGTCCTGTCATTTAGGATGCAGCGATGGCGTAGAGGTAGAACACCCGCCTCGCGTGCAGAAGGACCGTGGTTCGAATCCCGGTGCCGGACAATTCCCACCGGATTAAAATCACCGGATTGATGGAATTGCACAAAGGGGCTTGGGGTGCGGCCTGACCCCGGCGACCATTGCCGGTAATGCACTCCCTCACCAGAGCAGGATTGGCCACCCTGGTGTAGTAACGGCCACAACCTCCCATGAATACGCCAACTAACCCTCGGCCCTCAGTCCCCAGCGGCTGCGAAGCAACTGACCACGGCGGCGGTCAGACCTGTGACGCAGCAGAGGGTGCTAAGAATCACTGGATCCGGACAGGCCGCCAATGGAATCTGAACCTGGCAACGTTTAACGTGCGAACCTTATCTAGCGAAGCAAGTCTCGAGGTGTTGTTCGAGGAATTAGAGGGCATTAAATGGGATGTAATAGGGCTTAGCGAGGTTAGGAGGGCAGGCGAAGCCTTTACGGTGCTGAAAAATGGACACGTCTTATGTTACCGTGGTCTAGAGGACAGAAGAGAACTGGGAGTGGGATTTCTAGTCAATAAAAGCATAGCTGGCAACATAGACGAATACTACAGCATTAACGAAAGGGTAGCAGCTCTTGTAATTAGGCTCAATAAGAGGTACAAGCTCAAGGTGGTGCAGGGCTACGCGCCCACATCCAGCCACGACGACCAAGTAGTGGAACACTACTATGAAGATGTGGAATCGGCAATGGCTAAAGTAAAAACGCAGTATACTGTAGTTATGGGGGACTTCAATGCTAAAGTAGGCAAGAATCAGGCTGGAGACAAGGCAGTTGGGAACTATGGTCTGGGCTGTAGAAATAGCAGGGGGGACCTACTAGTTGAGTTTGCAGAACGGAATAACCTACGCATAATGAATACCTTCTTCTGTAAACGGGAGAGTCGGAAGTGGACCTGGAGGAGCCCGAATGGGGAGCACAAAAATGAAATAGACTTCATATTATGCGATAATCCTGGCGTCGTGCAGGATGTGGAAGTGCTCGGAAGGGTAAGGTGTAGTGACCACCGTATGGTAAGATCTCGAATTAGGCTAGAGTTGAGGAGGGACCGCAACAAGCTAGTACGAAAGAAGCCGATAAATGAGCAAACAGTAAGACGTAAAGTAGAAGAATTCAGGATCGCGCTGCAGAACCGATATTCCGCCCTTAACGAGGAAGCCGAGCTTACGACACAGGAAGCCAGCGACAACCTTACCCGCATTCTCACGGAGTGTGCAGTAGAAGTCGGGGGCACTATGGCTAGACAGGATACTGGTAAACTTTCACAGGAGACAAAAGATCTAATCAGGAAACGGCAAACCATGAGAATCTCTACCGCAGCTGACAGAATAGAACAAGCAGAGCTCTCGAAGTTAATCAATAAGCGCAAGACAGCTGACATACGGAAGTATAATATAGAGAGGATCGAATACGCTGTAAAGAACGGAGGTAGCCTGAAAGCAGTAAAGAGACGTCTTGGCGTGGGAAAAAATCAGATGTATGCACTTAAGGATAAGCAAGGCAAAGTCATCACAAATAGGGATAAAATAGTCACAGTGGCCGAGGAGTTCTATAGGGATCTGTACAGTAGCCGGGACATACAGGATAATGCCGAACGAGACAGTAGTTCAGAGGAGATAGACATCCCACCAGTAACGACCGAAGAAGTAAGGAAGGCTTTGAAAGAAATGATAGGGGGCAAAGCACCTGGTGAGGATCAGATAACAGCAGACCTCTTGAAGGATGGCGGAGAAATTGTACTTGAAAAACTGGCAAAACTGTATACGCAATGCCTAATGACCGCAATGGTACCGGAATCTTGGAAGAACTCGAACATCATCCTAATCCATAAGAAAGGCGACATGAAGGACTTGAAAAACTACAGGCCGATCAGCTTACTGTCAGTCGTCTACAAGGTATTTACCAAGGTAATCGCTAACCGAATCTCTGCAACCTTAGATTTCAGCAGAGGTCGGCAAACTCACTCATGAGTCCACTCACTCAGACTCATTTGGACTCAAACTCACGCGTGAGTTTGAGTTTGAGTGAGCGCGAGGCTAGTGTG
Source organism: Haemaphysalis longicornis (assembly GCF_048455015.1). Classification (NCBI taxonomy): domain Eukaryota; kingdom Metazoa; phylum Arthropoda; class Arachnida; order Ixodida; family Ixodidae; genus Haemaphysalis; species Haemaphysalis longicornis. Next base: position 157,400,057 of record NW_027526385.1, read on the forward strand.
GCATGGTGAGTTTGAGCTTGAGTGAGTTTGAGCCGAGTGATCACGACTGAGTTTGAGTCCGATTGAGTTTGAGTCCATTTTGAGTTCTGAGTACATTTTGAGTTTGAGTCCATTTTGAGTTCTGAGTACATTTTGAGTTTGAGTCCATTTTGAGTTCTGAGTACATTTTGAGTTTGAGTCCATTTTGAGTTCTGAGTACATTTTGAGTTTGAGTCCATTTTGAGTTCTGAGTACATTTTGAGTTTGAGTCCATTTTGAGTTCTGAGTACAATTTGAGTTTGAGTCCATTTTGAGTTCTGAGTACATTTTGAGTTTGAGTCCATTTTGAGTTCTGAGTACATTTTGAGTTTGAGTCCATTTTGAGTTTGAGTTCATTTTGAGTTCTGAGTACAATTTGAGTTTGAGCTCATTTTGAGTTCTGAGTACATTTTGAGTTTGAGTCCATTTTGAGTTTGAGTCCATTTTGAGTTCTGAGTACATTTTGAGTTTGAGTCCATTTTGAGTTC